>NC_044505.1:9080006-9205006 GCF_902362185.1 Chanos chanos
TTGAGAAGGTCAAAGACATCTGCCACTGCTTAAGAAGCCCACTCCAAACCCAGCTGATGTCAGTAGCTGGGTTTGGGCAACTGAGATGGGCAGCTGTGGTATAAAGGTTAGAGAACTGGGTTCATGACTGGAGGGTTGTTAGTTTGAGTCCATGGCTGTGTGCCCTTGAGCAAAGGCACTCAATCTTAATGTTCCCTTTTTTTTTTTTACAGTAGCTGCCATCCAGCATCTCTTCTACCGTTTCTCTCCAAAACCTGGAACATGCAGTCTATAACCAACTCTCTTCTTATCTTCTCCAGAACAATCTGCGGAATCTCTTGCTATCTTCCGCAGGAAACTGAAAATCCACCTCTTCAGAACCCACCTGTCCCCTACCTAACCTCCCTTTCTATGTCACAAAAAATAGAAGAAAAAAAAGAAAAAAATTCGTACTAACCTTGTCCCTAAGTCTTGTTTTTTATTGTTTATTGTCACAGAATTCCAGGAGCGTGATACTGAGGGTAATTAATCTACAGCCCTATTGTGATCTCTGTTTATTGGGCAATGTGGTCTGATTGATGCACTTATTGTAAGTTGCTGTGGTTAAAAGCGTCTGTTAAATGCCAAATTGTAAATAAAGTGTATGTAACTGTGTCCGTCATATAAACTGACCAGAGCAGATGACTCCAGCATCCTGCCCATGAGTGCCAGGGCAACGAGACACACCTCTCAGCATGTGTCATGTCTTCGTGCAGTGGAGCTGCATGCAATCAAACACATCAGTCCGTACTGGGCCACTGCCCTCCCCAAACCAGTCCGTCCCGACTACAGCCACTGCACTCCCGCCATTCAGCTATCGACAGAGGACACTGGAGGCTCTGATATTCCATGATGCATCACACACTGTTCCCCACTCACTGAGGTACTGCATCTCCACTCCACCAGAGCAGGAGTCAGGACCATTCATTAGTCTGTGTATCCTGTTTACACAAGACAAACAGTGTTGTTTACATGTTTACATGAAGCAGAACGGCATTCTGATTTTAAATTTACTCACTATGTTTATTCATTCATTCATTCATTTATTCATTATCTAAACCGCTTATCCTGATTAGGGTCGCGGGGGGTGCTGGAGCCTATCCCAGCACACATAGGGCGAAAGGCGGGGAAACACCCTGGACAGGTCGCCAGTCCATCGCAGGGCAGACACACAGACAAACACACTCACACACACATTCATACCTAAGGGCAATTTTAGTGTCTCCAATTCACCTAACCCGCATGTCTTTGGACTGTGGGAGGAAACCCGGAGGAAACCCACGCAGACACGGGGAGAACATGCAAACTCCACACAGAAAGGACCCGGCCGGGAACCGAACCCGAAACCTTCTTGCTGTGAGGCAACAGCGCTACCCACTGCATTTAAACATTTTGTTTCATCATCAGCAAATCATTGTAAGAAATAATACATAATTCTTAACAAATTACATGCACTCTTCACTATCCTCACAATAATTCATAATTACCAGTGCATTTTATTCCCACATCATTGTTGTCATGGGAACAGTCCTGTCTCTGTAAAGGTGATGTTGGACTGAGGGGAATCTCAGATTCGGTGCCTCTACACTGAATCTCCTCTGACCACACCTCACCCTCCCCTTTACCAAAAGCAGCAGCTCCCAGCACCTCTACAGGAACCCCACAGCCCAGCTCTCTACACACCACCTCTGCATCCTGCTGGTCAAAGTCAGCATCGCACACCGTGCCCCAAGTCTCACCATGAAGCACCTCTACTCTCCCAGAGCACAAATGAGCCCCATTGACTAGTTTGGGTACTTTATGACCTGTGGGTTTGGAAGACACAAGTATTTATTTGAAATTTCATTTCATGCATTTCATATATTTTATCTCATGTATATATTTAGATTTAAATCTCCAGTTGTAACTGCTCCAACAATAAGGCAAAAATTGATTTCACAACATGAAAGTTTCACTTTAAAATGACAGCAGATCAGAGAGTCATTCTCTATGAGTGTTGATTTCCTAAGATTATTTACTTTTGTATTTTTATATAAATTCATTTCTTCAGTGTTTTTAACTCAGCAACATTTTAAGTGTGTCTCTGAACATAAGCTAATTTTCCAGGAAAACATGACAACATTGTTTTGCCTTAAATGCTGTCATTTCAAATATGGCCAGGGCAAATATTTCTAAATCATTTAATACACTTAACCACCACATAACTAGTATTCTGTTTAAATGACAAGAAAAATAAGAATAGGTTTAAAAAGACATGAGTTGAAGCGCAATCATATGACTGCTACACTCACTGTGACCTGAGGAGACTGATCTTAATGAGTGTCACAGTAAAATCACTCTCTCCCATTAAACTTTTATGTAGTAATTTAGCAAAATAAGTATTTGTAAACAGGAATTGTTGAGAGAAAAACAACACTATAAAAGCTACTTGATGCAATGGGAAAATATAGACACAGGTAAAAGGATGTGAATGACAGGACAGAAATGTGTAATATAGAAATGTTGATGGTGTGGTTATGACTCAACACTGCATTAGAAGACTGCAGTAGTTGTAGTTATTGTTTGATTGTTATTTCTTAATGAGGTTTAATAAAACCTACCTGAGAAGATGACTCCAACATCATCAGCATGAACACAGCGTGGAATTGCCCTGTCATCTGATCTACACTTCTTCAGTGTGGACTCTGACCCTTTACATTTCATTCCAGCCATCACGATTGGTCCTGATCCCTCTCCAAAACGAGGAGCTGTCACTGCCTCTACAGCCTCCCCACATCCCAGCTCTCCACACACCACTGCAGCATCAATCATATCCCAAAGAACATAGCAACCTGAACTTATACAACACACTGTGCCCACTGTCCTTCAGAAGAACCTCCACTCTCCCAGCACAGTGACTACCACCATTCACCAGGCTCACACTGCCTGTAGGGGGAGAGAGAGAGAGAGAGAGAGAGAGAGAGAGAGAGAGAGAGAGAGAGAGAGAAATCTTCTTAAGTGGGACCTGCCTCATCAGAGACAAGATCATCAGTTGTCATTTTGTTCAAAAACATTCAATTATCTTCATATAACAAGATAACATATCTTCTTTCTTCTCTCTTTTAGGACTGCTGACCTCAAAGGAAGTTCTTAAGACTAGCTACTGTAATTCATCTCGGCGGAACAAAACAAGAGACATTAGACAAGTGATCCCCTTACCCATTCGGATGACAGTCTTTGTTATGTAAAAACACTACAAGACACCACAGACAGTCCATGTAATAATTAAGTAAAAAATTACTGGCTGTCAGCTTTAAATAAAAGAGAATTAGAAAAAAAAATTTCAAATCACCAAATTTTTATCATCAAAACATTGACTCTGCAGTAGTTTGAACAGATTTCTAAGGCATTGTGACCACAAAAGAGGCTGCCTCTGTTCTTGGGGAAATTAGAGGCCAGTTTAAGTGACTACAATTCCAGTCAAATAATACTCACCAGAGCAGATGAGTGACAGCTGTAAACTGGAATTGCAGTTTGTAGTGTGTGGTGAGCTGCAGTTTCCCAGATAAACTTCAGTCCCAGAGCACTGGAAACCAGTCAGACACTCAGATCCAGATGTCCCAGATCCAGAGGAGCCACTGAACTCTACCACAGAGTCACAGTCCAGCTGTCTGCAGACCACAGAGGCTTCACAAAAATTCCAGGAGTCCAGGAGAACTCTCCTCCAGGCCTGATGGAAATAAACCTCCACCTCTCCCTCACATTCCCTCTCTCCAGTCAGCCGCACCAATCCACCATCAGCAGACATAGAGGAACCTAAAGAGAAGGGCTGAATTTTATATTTACATTTATTCATGGTGGAGATACTTTCATCAAAGTGACTTACAAGTGAGGCAAAAATATAATCCGAGCATGTAGCCGTTAAAGAGCTAGATGTGGTAAGAATATTGTGGGTCAGTGACTGACCCAGTACACGTAAAGTAGTGTTGGAAGAGATAAAAGAGTAAACTACAGAGAGGTTCAGGTAGAAACACTGTTGCCCAGTGTGGGGGATAAGGCACTCCCACAATTCAGTTGTCGACAGAGGACGCTGGAGGCTCTGACGTCCCACGATGCATCACACACTGTTCCCCACTCACTGAGGTACTGCAGCTCCACTCCACCAGAGCAGGAGTCAGGACCGTTAACTAGTCTGAAGTCTGTGTATCCTGTTCACACACGACAAACAGTGTTGTTTACATGTTTACAGAAGTGACTTAGTCAGAAGGCGCTGTGGCTTAGTTGGTTAAAGCGCCTGTCTAGTAAACAGGAGATCCTGGGTTCGAATCCCAGCAGTGCCTCATTTACTCAGTTGCAGTTGCATTGGTGGTAGTAGAATTAGTAGAATTCTCGCCTGCCATGCGGAAGGCCTGGGTTTGGCCAATGCATCAAGCTTTGGGGCTTGTGATTGGAGGGTTGCCAGTTTGATTCCCAGGCCCAACATCCACAGGCCGTGTGCCCCTGAGCAAGGCCCTAATGTCGACAGAGGACGCTAATGCTCCCCGGGCTTTTGTGTGTTCACTACTGGTGTGTTGGATGGGTTAAATGCAGAGACAAGTGTGTTTGTGCAATCACGGAGACCTTACTTTTACTTACTTTACATGAAGCAGAAAGCGACAGGGCATTCTCTTTCTCATGGACAAAACTGAACTTACTCACTATGCTTAATAATACATTATGACACTTTGTTATTTCTAATATGTATTCTTAACTTTTTGCTTCATCACGTGGAAATCATTGTAAGAAATAACAAATCATTCTCAAGAAATAACAAATCATTCTCAAGAAATAACGCTCACTACTGTCCTAAGGACAGGTGAATAATTCATAATTACCAGTGCATTTTATTCCCACATCAATTCTCACAGCCCCACGCACACACTAATTACCAATTAAACAATAACTATAAAACTCACAACCCCAAACACACACAGCTGCCAATCAAGTAATAACTAAATCACTCACAGCACAACACACACATGCAATTACCAATACAATTTATGGATGTTTAGTGCAACCTACCTGAGCAGATGACTCCAACATCATCAGCATGAACACAGCGTGGAATTGCTCCATCATCTGATCTACAGTTCTTCAGTGTTGACTCTGTCCCTGTACACTCCACTCCAGCCATCACGATTGGTCCTGATCCCTCTCCAAAACAAAGATCTGTCACTGCCTCTACAGCCTCCCCACATCCCAGCTCTCTACACACCACTGCAGCATCACTCATATCCCAAAGAACATAGCAACCTGAATTTATACAACACACTGTGCCCCACTGTCCTTCATGAAGAACCACCACTCTCCCAGCACAGTGACTACCACCATCCACCAGCCTCACTCTGCCTGTTGGGGAGAGGGGGAGAGGGAGAGAGAGAGAGAGAGAGAGAGAGAGAGAGAAATCTTCTTTTAGTAGGAACTGCCATAACAGAGGCAAGATCATCAGTTGTCATTTTGTTACAAAAACATTCAATTATCTTCATATGACAGGATCATTTTTCTTCTTTATTCTTTACACATTAAGTAAGAGACATGTGTGGATGACAATTTTAAACAATTTCTCATCCTCACAGCATATGTTCACTCACTCTCACTCACTCATTATCTAAGCCGCTAATCCTGATTAGGGTTGTGGGGGGTACTGGAGCCTATCCCAGTGCTCATAGGGCGAAAGGTCACAAGTCCATCGCAGGGCAGACACACAGACAAACACACTCACACACACGTTCATACCTAGGGGCAATTTAGTGTCTCCAATTCACCTAACCTGCATGTCTTTGGACTGTGGGAGGAAACCGGAGCTCCCAGAGGAAACCCAGGCAGACACAGGGAGAACATGCAAACTCCACACAGAAAGGACCCTGGCCACCAGGCCGGGAATCGAACCCGCTGTGAGGCGACAGCGCTACCCACTGCTCCATCGTGCCGCCCTAGCATATGTTCAGTACATGGTAATTAATTACATAAACAGTACCACAACTATAGGCACATTGTAGCTTAATAATCATTCATCAGCCCGCTATTGTAGGACTGCTGACCTCAAAGGAAGTTATTAAGACTAGCTACTGTAATACATCTGGTCTTAACATAACAAGAGACATTAAACAAGTGGTCACCCTACCCATTCAGATGGCAGTCTGTGTTATGTAAAACCACTACAATGCCACAGACAGTCCATGTATTAATTAAGTAAAAATTACTGGTTGACAGCTTTAAATAAAAAAGTATTAGAAAACATTTCAAATCACCAAATTTTTATCATCAAAACATTGACTCTGCAGTAGTTGAAACAGATTTCCAAAGGCACTGTGATTGGTCTGACAACAGAAGAGACCGTCTCTGTTCTTGTAGAAATTAGAGGCCAGTTCAAATGACCAAACCTCCAGTCAAATAATACTCACCAGAGCAGATGAGTGACAGCTGTAAACTGGAATTGCAGTTTGTAGTGTGTGGTGAGCTGCAGTTTCCCAGACGAGCTTCAGTCCCAGAGCACTGGAAACCAGTCAGACACTCATCACTGTCCCCTGGACCAGATCCAGAGGAGCCACTGAACTCTACCACAGAGCCACAGTCCAGCTGTCTGCAGACCACAGAGGCTTCAGGCAAACTCCAGGAGTCCAGGAGAACTCTCCTCCAGGCCTGATGGAAATACACCTCCACCTCTCCCTCACACTCCCTCTCTCCAGTCAGCTGCACCAATCCAGCATCAGCAGACATAGAGGAACCTGAGGAGAAGGGGTGAATTTCATATTTACATTCATTCATATAGGAGATACTTTCATCCAAAGTGACTTACAAGTGAGGCAAAAATATAATCCAAGTATGTAGCCGTTAAGGAGCTGGCAATGGTAGCAGTGTCGTGGGTCAGTGACTGACCTGGTACCAGTTTAAGAACAGTTGTAGTGTATGTAACTGTGTCCCTCATATAAACTGACCAGAGCAGATGACTCCAGCATCCTGCCTATGAGAGCATGCAGCTCCATTCTATGAAGAGATGACACATGCTGAGAGGTGTGTCTCTTTGCCCTGGCAAACAAACACATCAGTCCGTACTGGGCCACTGCCCTCCCCAAAAACCACTCCGCTCCCACTACGGCCACGGCACTCCCACAATTCAGCTGCCGACAGAGGAAGTTCTGATATCCCATGATGCATCACACACTGTTCCCCACTCACTGAGGTACTGCAGCTCCACTCCACCAGAGCAGGAGTCAGAGCTGTTCACCAGTCTGAAGTCTGTGTATCCTGTTTACACAAGACAAACATGTTGTTTACATGTTTACACGAAGAAGAAAGGGACATGGCATTCTGTTTCTCATGGAAAAAATTGAAAATTGACTCACTATGCTCAACAATAGGTTGTAACATTTTGTTGTTATTTCTAATATGTACTAATATGTATTCTTAACTATTTGTTTCATCATGTGGAAATCATTGTAAGAAATAACAAATCATTCTCAATAAATAACATTCACTACTGTCCTAAGGACAAGTCAATAATTCATAATTACCAGTGCATTTTATTCCCACATCATTGTTGTCATGGGAACAGTTTGTGTCTCTGCGAAGATGATGTTGGACAGAGGTGAATCTCAGATTCGTTGCCTCTACACTGAGTCTCCTCTGACCACACCTGACCCTCCCCTTTACCAAAAGCAGCAGCTCCCAGCACCTCTACAGGAACCCCACAGCCCAGCTCTCTACACACCACCTCTGCATCCTGCAGGTCAAAGTCAGCATCACACACCGTGTCCCAAGTCTTCCCACGAGGCACCTCTACTCTCCCAGAGCACGGGTTAGATCCATTAACTCGTTTTACAGGTCCTGTAGATAAAAAAAAACATTCAGTGTTATCTGAATATATATTAGAATTATATTACAATTATACATATATAGAGAATACATATATATTGACAATCTCAACTGGTCCCTGAACTCCTCCATCCTCATCGGAAAGGTACAACAGTGGCTTTACTTCCTGCGGAGCCTTGAGAAAGCTCATCTGTGTTCCAAGATACTGGTGGGCTTTTACTGCTGTACTATTGAGAGCATACTCACCAACTCCATCTCAGTGGCAGACACTCCATCTCACACAGACTGCTCTCAATGGTGGGCAGTTGGAACCCAACTGCCCACCATTGAGAACATTTACACTAAATGCTGCCTTGGCCGGGCGAAAAGCATCATCAAGGATGCATCCCACCCTAACCACGGACTCTTTACCCTCCTCCCATCTGGCAGGCGTTACAAGAGCCTCCGCTCCCGCACCAGCCGGCTCAGGAAGAGCTTCTTTCATGAGGCTGTGACCCTGCCGAACTCCACACCACAGCGCTAAGCTTTATTCGCACTCCACTGCACTATCTCTGTACTTATATGCACTGTTTTTCTGCTCTTTTGCACTGGCTTTACCTCTCATGCTGTTCAGAGTACCCTATTTAAACTGTACATACAACCTACTGTAAATATTTTGTCTATTGTGTATATTCAACCTATACACATACGCTCCTCTTTCCTACTCTGTCAGCCTCACCTCTATGTATAACATAATTAATATATTATACATGTATATATCTGTATGTATTGCTCACCACTGTCTCTAATGCTGTACATACTCTAAGATATACCATCACTACTGCAGTATTCACCTGCACTTATTTCTCAATAATACTATGCTTTTGCACTCCTGGTTAGATGCTACTGCATTTCAATTGGCTTTGTACCTGTACTCTACATAATGACAATAAAGTTGAATCTGGTCTAATGTGTGTGTACGTGAATATATATATATATAGATAGATAGATACCGGAGAAACCCCACGCAGACACGGGGAAAACATACAAACTCCACACAGAAAGGACCCTGGCCGCCCGGCCGGGAGTCGAACCCGAGACCTTCTTGCTGTGAGGCGACAGCGCTACCCATTTCACTATAAAATGACGCGAACTTCGCGGGTGCACTCTCGAAGCAAGCAGCAAGTTGCCCGGTTTCATACACGCAAACATTTCCAATTCACGTTCATCATCTTACAGTTTAATACACACTACAAACACACCCAACTGCACCTAAATGTTTGTTTGTTTCTACTGTTACTGTTACCGTCCTTTATCGGACTACACACGCACACAGTTACACATTTAAATGTTTCTTCTCATCTTTATTTTACTTAGCGCTTGGTTTAAATGCTCTTTTTGCGTTCTAGTACTTTGTTGGTTGTCGTGTCTCCCGCCGTTCTCTTTGTTCGTCTGTTTGGTTGTCTGTGGCACACTGAGGCACGACTTTCTGGAGCAGGGGAGCACCAAACAGAGGCGCAGCATTTCGGGCAGCTTTATCGATGCCAACCCAAGTGGCGCATGTGGGGTGCGCACGGAGAACGGGTTGCACCACCAGCAAATTGGTTTCATGTTAAAAATGGAATGATCGGCTGGAATAGCAAAGAAATACAGGATGATGATGACATTAATGTGTAGTGTAAATCTGTATCTGTGATAGTATATATGTATGGAAATGACTTACTAACTGCAATATTATTTTTATTTTATTTTAAATGAACAGAATGTGGTTGGTATGTTCCGGGGGGAGGGGTTTCAATCACTGTGTGTTGAGGGAGAAAGGAGATATTAACAGAGAGTAGCTGTGCATATTGAGGTGAATGCTGAAGAATTGAAAGTAGTGGTTTGTTTATCTAATTCTTTGTTCTATATATATTTTTTGTTTGTTTTAGTTTTTTCTACCTGTAAATATTTTATTTTTCATTGTATATATACATATTTCAATTTTGGACACTTTTTTTTCACTTTTTTGCACTTTGGTTAGGACTGTGGATTGTTGCACTGTAAATGAACAACTTGCACCATAGTGCTATTTGCGGCAGAGCCATTTTTTGTGTTTTGGGGCAACCCGAACCTACCACAGTATCTGTATTAATTAAGAACTGCAAAATTAGCTAGCTTTTTCAAAATACAAAGTAGAGAGGAATAAAGTTGAATGTTTAAAACAAACACAAGTATAATCATATAACTGCCTCATTCAGTGAGATAAAAGCTGATTGATGGAATGGTGAGTCTAAAGTTCAGGAACACAATGTTGTGGAATGAGATCTAAGAGTAATAATATGGACACTTTGACTTGGACACAATAAAGAAGCAACCTGTTTTAAAGTGTCAAAGACAAAAACTCAGATATGACAAAAATATGAAGCAATAAGCATTAGTAGCATTTAAAATAAAAACTGAATTATGACTTATTGTTAATAAGTGTCTTCTTCTCTCCTCTCAACAGAGTTATGTTTTTTTCTCAACCAAACTCCATCAGATAAAACCAGTTACCTCCACACAGCAATAACAACAATTCTCACAGCCCCACACACAAATTACCAATTAAACAATAACTATAAAAGTCACAACACCATACACACACAGCTCCCAATCAAGTAATAACTAAATCACTCACAGCACGACACACACACATACAATTACCGGTACAATTTACTGAGGTTTAGTAAAGCCTACCTGAGCAGATGATTCCAACATCATGATGATGACCACAGCATGGAATTGCCCTGTCTACGATCTACAGCTCCTCAGTGTGGACTCTGACCCTGTACACTCCACTCCAGCCATCACGATTGGTCCTGATCCCTCTCCAAAACAATGACCTCTCACTGCCTCTACAGCTCCCTGCATCCCAGCTCTCTACACACCACTGCAGCAGCACTCATTAATTTCAGTTTTTCTCAAAAAGAGAACTAATTTATAACAGACAAAAGAAAAATACCCTCTTGGAATAAAAGCTGGACAAAACATTTCAGTTTCAAAACAATTTCTTCAAATGATAACTTGATAATGTTCTTTCTTTACACAGCCAGTAGGACACAAGCTCTGTAAATAACTACTCTCCTGAAAAATCTATTATATATCATAAAAATGATCATTTTCTGACCTCTTGACCTTTTGAACGTGAATCTGCACTTACCAGCTGTGGTGAGATGAACCATGGAGGACAGAAAAATGATCCACACACACGTCTCCATCTCCCTCTGCCCCAGACCACGCTCCGTTTCAACAACTAGTCACAGAGCACAACCTTCACCTCTGCTCTCTCACACTGACTGAAGGAACTGAGTCCTCTTAGCCCACCTAGAGAGAGGACTCCTCCCACCCACCAATCACACTCACTGTTGCCTTATTAGAGACACTGCAGGAAATCATCAAACAGCTACAGTCACAAATCAGAGGACGCTCTTTAAAATTCTCCAAATATATCAAGATAAGGTCTGTGCTTTTGAACAGGACTCCTCCTCCTGTCTGTAGACACATCTCCCTGAGGAGAGACAAGACACATCAGCTCTGTGAGAGAGTCACAAAACCACAAACACATTTATTTCAGAAAATAGGTACAGAACTGAGCACATTACAGCTGTATCACCTGTGTATGTTTGTGTGTGTGTGTGTGTGTGTGTGTGTGAATGGGTGGAAGGTGATCATCACAACATGAACGCATTTCAGTGTCAGTTTCTATGTAACGTACATTTTTCTAATCACACCTGATTACTGTTTTAGCTCCATGTCTCAATTTTCTGTACTAAATGCTTATGAAATGTTTCATAGTGTTGAATCACTACTGATCCTGTAGTTCACAACTTCTCAACTTTAGTCGGTAGACAGATAGATCGACCGTTGTATTAATATAATTACTGTATTAGCAGACCTGAATTTACTACAAAAAGCTGTATAAGGCAATATGAAAAGGCTCTGAACTGTATAAATGGATATATACTGTAAAAATACTTATGTACTATAGAAACAGGTAAAAGTCTTTTATATGATCCTGATGATAGATTGATATTCCTGACAGATTTTTGTGAATCTTTTGAGCATGTCTGGAGTGTTTGCAGTGAGTTTAAGGGAGAAAATGAAAACCTTCTTCAGTGGTGGGAAATGGGAAAAACTTTGATCAGTGTTTTTCTTTCTTTTTTTGCCAACAGTTCCCATCACAGTCCACAGTAAGTGTAAAATGCGAACAAGTTGGAACAGGACACATTTAACTCTGAGGATAACAGGATTAAGCAGAATGTCTGTAATTTGCCTTCAGTCTTGTGACAGAGAAAACAGGAGCTGGGGGATCTTTTTGCAGGTCAGGACTAAAGGGGCATTTATAAGACTGATAAGAGGTTTTATCTCTGTCTGTGACATAGTTGTCTTCAACACCCCCCCCCCCCTTTTCTGTCCTAATCTGGAAGACTAATCATGTACTGTCTTCACTGTCCTAATGGGACAGAGACATCAGAGCCCACAGAGACACCCAGAATAACAGCTGACATCTATCCTGACCTGTTCAGAGCAGAGAGCTCTCACACTCAGTCTAATAATGACCATTTTTAACACCTTCTCTCTATGACCCAGCCAGACCCCATAAAGACTGTTTGTCCTTCCAGGAGGTCACTGAGGGCGTCCGTCAACTCTCTACACGTCACACGCCTGAGATCATGGGATTCCTGTGGGGTCTAATCGAGCCTTCTGGGGTTTTGTTGCTTGTGACATCTTTACCACCTGTAGCAGTTTAAGGAGTAGTTCTCCTGACATTTTACCCACTGGGGGTCCTGTGCTGGAGGACTGGGTCTGTGGTTCTGCTCTGCACAGATTATGAAGCGCTGGCTGTGTCTTGTTAACAGGCTCTATGTCTTCTCAAGTGAACTTGTTCCATCAAATCAATCCTGCTGTATTCCAGATCAGTTTATGACAATCTCTCTTTACTGCGAGATTTGATGGACTATGTTAAAACAAATGGGACAGAGAATGGACTGCTTTCAATGGACCAAGAAAACACTTTCAGCTGGGTTGATCATAACTACATATGTAAGACCTGGAGGACTTTTTGGGTTCAGTGAAGTGCTTTTGTCTCTGGTTAAATTGTTATGCACTGAAGGTTGGTGTATGGTGAAAACAGGCAGTGGTTTGAGTCTTCCAGTCTTGGTGTAGAGGAGGACTAGGCTGTCCTGCCAACTGTACAGTCTGACCACACAACCACATCTGCATATTCCAGCTCAACCACTATGGGAATCAGACTGCGTGAGAAATTTTATGTAGCCTTCTTATGTAACCTCTAAAATCAGTTAAACACCAAAATCCTCGATTGCGTATGTTTGAGTCTCGCAACTCGTTACAGCGCCTATATTCTCATTGGCTGCTTTTTTTTTTTTTCTTACACATACAATCAAACATACCAACTCAGCACAAACAGCACAAAATAAATGTGCTTATAAGCTTTTTTGACACGTTTTTGACATGCTGTATTTTCCTATACTTTATTTCCTTTGATTGAATAGGGTGGCAAAGCTCGCCTTTTAGTTTGTTTTATGAAATATGTCTGTGTATCCTATATCCTATCCTACATCCCATAAATGGTTCTAACAGTGTGTTTATATGAAGTGAGTTCACTATGTCTTAGTCATTGTGGGGCTGAGGAAACCAAGCACTTTCCTCTCATGCACTGAAAGCTCCCAGCACCTCTACAGGAACATCACATCCCAGCTTTCTACACACCACCTCTGCATCCTGCTGGTCAAAGTCAGCATCACACACCGTGCCCCAAGTCTTCCCATGAAGCACCTCTACTCTCCCAGAGCACGGGTTAGATCCATTAACTAGTCTTACAGAACCTGTAGATTGAAAAACAACAAGTTGTTTATACAAAACTTTATTGAGAGGAGTTGTTGTATAGCACCTAACCTCCATCAGATAAAACCAGTTAGCACCACACAGCAATAACTACAATTCTCACAGCCCCACACACTCACAAATTACCAATTAAACAATAACTATAAAACTCACCACCCCATACACACACACTCGCCAATCAAGTAATAACTAAATCACTCACAGCACGACACACACATTCAATTATCAATACAATTTACTGAGGGTTAACCTACCTGAGCAGATGACTGCAACATCCCGACTGTGACCACAGAATTGAACTGCCTCTTGTTCTGATCTACACTTCTTCAGTGTGGACTCTGACCCTGTACACCGCACTCCACCCATCACGATTGGTCCTGATCCCATTCCAAAATGAGGATCTCTCACCCCCTCTATGGCCTCCCCACATCCCAGCTCTCTACACACCACTACAGCATCACTGATACCCCACCAGCTACCACATACTGTGCCCCACTGTCCTTCATGAAGAACCTCCACTCTCCCAGCACAGCGACTACTACCATTCACCAGTCTCAAACTGTCTGTAGAGGGAGAGAGAGAGAGAGAGAGAGAGAGAGAGAGAGAGAGAGAGAGAGAGAGAGAGAGAGAGAGAGAGAGAATGAGAATTAATTTCAGTTTTTCTCAAAAAGACAACTACAGTAACTAATACAAATGTAAAACAACCTCTTGGAATCAAAGCTGCTCAAAACATTTAAGCCTAAACGGCTTGTCAGAATAACGCGTTCATTTCGACTAATTAATTATAGAAAAAATAACACCTCAAAAAAATGCCCACTGCAGCTCTGTAAACATTATGGAAGCAGATTACAAATTGTTGCTTGGTCCAGTTAATGGAAAATTTACATTTAAAAAACGCCTGTGCAATTTCTCCACTAAGGAATTTTCGTACCATCGTAGTTCAGTAGTTCAAGCCTGAAATATCACCTCAAAACACTTAGCAGCGAACTCGGAGGTCAGACCCAGTTTAGCCTCTGATGCTACCGTGAGCAACCAGTCTCGTCAAGCCACACTCGACCAGGCGTTCAGACGCAATTTAATTAAGTCTACCTGTGACAGCTCTAAAATATGACTCACTGGCAATCATTACAATATTAAGGATAATAATATGAGAAACTTATTTCCATCATTGCTCTGGCTGAAACATTTCTGGTTTATTTTTTTATTACTTCGGTTCATTAGGTCATATTTTTTATTGTTATGGCCATTATTGCATATGTCAATTATCATTGATGCAGTAATCTACCAAAATCCATTTGAACTGAAATATTTTTAAAAGCTTCTCACGGCCAATATCGATATATGATACTGATATATATATATATATATATATATATATATATATATATATAGATAGATAGATAGATAGATAGATAGATATAGATATAGATATATCAATATATGATCATTTAAATGAATTAATCGCAGCGCATATAATTAATTAATTTTTTAATCACTTCACAGCCCTAGTTTAATCACATACTCTTCACACGGTAACCCGATAATGTTCTTTCCTTACACAGTCAGTCAGAGGCAAGCTGGGTAAATAACTACTCTCCTGAAAAACATATTTTTCAAATGATACCTTGATAATTTTCTTACTTTACAGAGTCAGTAAGAGACAAGTTTGGTCATTACTTCTGGAAAATGCATTATATTTCAATAAAATGTTCATTTACTGACCTCTTGACCTTTTGATCGTGAATCTGCACTTACCAGCTGTGGTTAGATGAACCATGGAGGACAGAAAAATGATCCACAAACACGTCTCCATCTCTCTCTGCCCCAGACGATGCTCCGTTTCAACAACTAGTCACAGAGCACAACCTTCACCTCTGCTCTCTCACACTGACTGAAGGAACTGAGTCCTCTTAGCCCACCTAGAGAGAGGACTCCTCCCACCCACCAATCACACTCACTGTTGCCTTATTAGAGACACTGCAGGAAATCATCAAACAGCTACAGTCACAAATCAGAGGACGCTCTTTAAAATTCTCCAAATATATCAAAATAAGGTCTGTGTTTTTGAACAGGACTCCTCCTCCTGTCTGTAGAGCTGTCCTGTCTCCCTGAGGAGAAACAAGACACATCAGCTCTGTGAGAGAGTCACAAAACCAAAAACACATTTATTTCAGAGAGGAGGTACACAACTGAATAGATTACAATTGTGTCATCTACAGAATAGTGTGAGTTTGTGTGTGTGCGCAAGTGTGTGTGTGTGTGTGTGTGTGTTTGTATGTGCAAGAGAAAGAGAGAGAGATAGAGCGAGAGAAGAGAGAGAGAGAGAGAGAGAGAGAGAGAGAGAGAGAGAGAGAGAGAGAGAGAGAGATTTCAGCACCAATTTCTTAGGATAAAAAAAATGCTAATCAATCCCGGTGACTGTCTTGGCTTCATATCTCAAAGTTCTGTATTAGATAGTTTTTGATTTTTTTTCTCTCAGTGCTGAATAACTCAGAGAAAAAATATGAAATATGAAAACCAGACAAAATTATGAAAAACACATAAAAACAAGTTCAACATTAGTTACATATTCTGTGTCAGAGTTTAAAATACGAGTTCAAAACATATGGTATTCCAGACTACCCACATGTCACCCAGGAGATGTCTCTTAGGGTCATGTCCCTCTCTGCTTTACATATTGTAATTAATCCTACAGCCCCATCTAGTGGCTAGAAAAAGTAAGTGTCAACATTACATGAAAGTGAGGACGTGTCTGAAGAGTCAGTGTTGACAGCATATTTCCAGAGAGCATTGTGGAAGTGTATGTGTACCTCCATATACTACCCAGTACAACTGAAGAATCCATTCGAGCTTATGTGGATTCTGCCCAGCAGAAGATGAAAAAACACACTGATGCATCATGTAGGGCGTGGCAGCCTGCTCTGAAGGTTAAAGAGTGGATGTGAGTGAAAGCTGACAGTGGTCAGAACAAGCTGTCTTCACTATGGTCCACACCCCTGCAGGTAGAACGACAGCTTGGCCCTGTTACATATCAACTCCAGGATGGATCTCATTGGCATGTGAGTCATCTTCACTGGGTCCCAGCACCCCAAACAACACATGACCCAGGGCCTCCAACATTGCCCCATACAGAGCAATCCAGACCCTAGTCATACTTCAGGAATTGGGGTGACCCCAACGCACTAGAAACCAAGGGTGATCACCACTACATGAACATATTTCAGTGTCAGTTTCTATGTAAAGTACATTTTTCTAATCATGCCTGAATACTGTTTCAGCTTCATATCTCAAATTGTTGTACTAAATGTTTATGAAATGTTTCTCAGTGTTGAATCCCTCTGATCACCGCTCCAGCTGATGAGATAGTAGACATCCTGTAGATCACAACTTCAAGAATAACAGTAAAGATATTATAAAAAATAATAATCATTAAATGCAATACCTTGTCAGAGTTTAAATATGAGATCAAAAGAAAGTGAGCTTTCTAGGACTATGTATCTCTTGCCCAGGAAAGATAACTCAGGAACACGCGCTTTTCTGCCTCGCTCACTGTAATTGATCATATAGCCCCATCTAGTGGTAAGAAAAAGTAAATGTTGAGACAAACAAAAGTAAGGGGGTGTCTGAAGGTTATGTGTTGATAGAGGTTTTGCAGAGAGAGTGTGTGCGCGCATGGTGTGTATTTACAAGTATGTACGTACCTTTGCACGTTTTTAATAAATCCAAAGGTAAACTGTTCTATTATGTTAATTATCTTATGACAGTTCTTTAACCCGTGGTGTAAATGTTTCTGAATGTGATATAGTTAGAACTGGAATAAAGTTTGACAGAATAAAGAGATGAATCTGTAGGACTCGTAAGAATGTTACTATAGAAATGCTATAAAAACGGTCCGTCTACTTTTGCCCTCATTCATTATTCTATTTTTGGACGTGAAATCAAATTCCGGAAAAGGTGTCAGTTTCGTTATCTGATTCATATGAATAAAAGAAAAAGACTGAAATGGCTTTATTTTGCTTTCATAATATATTGTAGTTATAGAATGTTTAAAATTAGAATATTGGACTAATTTGTCACGTCACTCCAAAGCATGTCTCTTTTTACTCTGAGCAATGCGACAAATCAGACCCTTCGCGAAGTGGAGTATCTCACTCCAGTAACGTCCTGACGTGTTTTCGCCCTGCCCGCTAATATCATTCACCGCAAATAGGCGCCATTGGCAATAATGGTAGGCCTATTTCACTAACCCATCTATTTCCAGTTGAACATCACATATTCCCCGCTTGAGTTTGTAATCATCACAGAGTATTCGCGCATTCATCACAGAGCGTCCACGTCCCACGCCAATGTCTGTCAGCGGCTATGAAATGGGTGCATGCATCGCATGCTTTCTCGTACCGGTATATCAGAGTATGCCTCAAGAGAGGACGTGATAGTCATTCAAATCACCCCGTCGGAGACTTCGCAAAGATTAACCCGCCACGTTATAGACCTTCAAGGTTAATAGCAACCTAATAACCTTGGGAATTCGTAGGAAGGACATTTTTTCATTATTACATTTTCGCTTTTTGTGTCAAGGTAATATTCATTTGATAAATAGGAACGAGAAAGGGGTCAATATTTATTTTTAAACCCCAAATTACAAAAACAATGATCTACTTTTCATTTAACCTAAATGTAACATTAATGCTGACCTCAGATCAGCGACGAAGGCTATAACTATCTCCCTACCACTGCAGGAAATCATCAAACAGCTCTCTCTTACCCAGGAAGGGTTCATGTCCCTCTCTGGGCCACACGGGGTCATGACCCTGCTCAGTGTAATCAATCTTAAAGCTCCATCTAGTGGTGAGGGGAAAATAAAACAAGTGCTGAACTAAATAGAAATGAAGAAGTGCCTGGAGGGTCAGTGTTGACAGCAGTTGACAGAGAGCATGTGTGTGTGTATTTATTAATGTACCTCCCATTTTTAAAAATGTACCACCATAATTAAAATATATTCCTTTTTGTGTGTGATGAAAGGGTTAATGCATGTAAATACTATGGAGCATGTGTGGCAGCCTGAGAGTTCAAGTGTGAGTTTTATGATAGCAGTTAATGTGTTGGCTATTTTGTTGTGAATTAGTTGGATTCACAGCTGCTGTTTTCTAATTAATTAATTAGGTCAACCTTAATAGCATGATCAAAACAGTCCTGTAATCCCTATTGAAAACATTTCACATTTCTGATTGTCATATGGTGAAAACTGAAGCAAAATGCAACAGAATAAATCTTTCAGACTCATAGGAGTGTTTACCATGACATGGTATAAAGAGAACACAAAATGGACCAAGACACAGCTCCACTTCCCGACTGCTGCTGTGAGTGAATGTGGAGCTGACCAAGGCTCTCACTCTCTGTCTTCAGCTGTCAGTGCAGGTTTGACAGATTGGTGCTGTCCATGGTCCTGAACACTGTTGCCAATCGGACACTGGGAGCTTTCAGTGAATGAGGGGAAAGTGCTTGGTTTCTTCAGCCCCACAATGACCAAGACAAAGTGAACTCACTTCAAACAAACACACTGTTAGAACAATTTATAGGATGAAGGATTTGTACGTGTGCCATTTGTTTGTATTTTGGGCAGTCATATTTCTCACCACTAGAGAGCAGCATTTAATCAAACATTGCTCAACTGAATCGTTATAAGTGAGGAAATAAACGACTCTGTTCCAACCTAGCAAGTGGCTAAAAGGAAATAGAAAGAAATAGTTGCTAAACTTAGCATGTCTCAGAAATAGCAAGCGCACACACACACACACACACACACACAATCACACACACTCTCACACGCGCACACACACGCACACACACTCACACTCTCACACACACACATGCACACACAACCAAACACAGGAAGCGCCACCATAGAGAATAGTATCACTGTGTGTCCAGCATTTTCATCTTATTCTATTTTAGTTAACTTTAGTCAATTATCTTCTTTCTCTTGTTCATTTTCCAGAATGATTAGTTCATTACTTCAGTCTAAATCTGCTGACTGGTGAGTTTTATCGGTAGCTGATGTGGGCATTCAGATGGAATAAGCTGTTATTCATGTGCTTATGTTGTTTTTTCAATGGTTAAAGCTCCATCATGTTAACCTTAAGCTCCTTCCAAACTCTCTACTATGATTGTAAATGAAGGATTTCTCTGTCTCGTTATTCTTGTCTAGTCTGCAACTTTGACCAGAATGAATAGGCCAGATAACTCTGGTTAAAGAGGTGATATATTCACACCTGTGTCTGTTATCCCCATACAGTAAAATACAGTTTTGGGTTGGGGCAGGGCAGTCAGACACCTCTCATTAAGATCACACCCAAAGTCATAAACAGTTCAGCCCTGAACAGATTAGACTGAAATAGTTCAACTGTCTGTGCTCTCGTGACCGTTCTATACGGAGAGAAATAACAGAGTTCCTTTTCCGCCATCTGCAGGTTATTCCAGAAAGCAGGTTTAGTAAAGCTCAGAGTTAGTTAACTCAGAGAAGATAGTAAACCTCCTAATAGAGCAGCCCTATGGTTTTGTTTTGCCAGGAGGATGAAGCCACAGGGGTCATTCCCCTAGCATGATTTAGGGGGGTTCCTCTCAGCGTGCAGGGCCAATGAAGAAAGAGGAGAAAATGAACCCTGTCTCTCCTAGTACAGGTTTTGTTCCAGCCACCAGCCCTTATCACGTCTGCAGCTGAGCTCCTCCTGGAACGATACACCAGATGCTGATGATGGTTCTCCCTAATCCTCAACCCCGGCCTGCCACCGCTGATGATGTTGCGGTTGCTGGATGGGAGCCAGAAGTATTGGTCAACAGGCCCTGGCAGCCAGATGAACTGAGAGAAGTAACCAGTGAGTTGCCTAAGCCTCAAAAGACTGGAGGTGAGAAATGGGTTACAGCCATGCAACAACTGTTTACTATGTATAACCCCACTCTTCAAGAAGTAGAAGCTGTGTGTCGTAGGTGATTCAAACTCAGGTGGGCCAACATTCGACCTGGCAACTGGACCACGTTACCCATGCCGGGGACACAAGAGTTAAATGGCACGATGGACGCCCTTTACACTGCTGTGTGTGAGGCCTTCCCTCTGAGAACCAGCCGGCCTGAGATCCACAACACCAAACAGGCTGAGGGTGAGTCTGCCCCTGACCTCCACACTCGCATGGAAACTGTCTTTGCTGCTCATTCTGGTAATGATCCAGGAAATACAGTGTACGGAGACCTACTGAAGACTGCCCTGGTGAATGGCATCCACTCCAGTCTAAAGAGCCACAGACAAGGAGAGCAGCCTCAAGCTCATGCAGGATCCTGGCCACATGCACCCCCACAAGGTCTGTCTGTGCCCCAGGATTCCAGCCAGCTCAACCACAGGAGACAGGGGAGGCAGGAAAGATCATAGAGCACCGCTTTTTAGACAGTGACGCTGATACAAACACGCCTGTCATCACATATCAACAGTATGTACGACTCACAGGTGGTTATAGGACACCTCCTGAACTGAAACTTGTAGATTCTGGGGCAGAAGTCTTGCTCCCTAACGCTTCAAAAACAACTAAAATTCTCAGAACAGTGGGAGCGTCAGACATTGCTGGCCTTGAGCCTCTATCTGAACCATCGGCTGTGTATTTTGGGGATAACAGAGGGGAGCATTGATTTCCCCTCTCTGACGTGTGCACTGTAAATATGATGGGCACAGATGTAATGTGATCATTAGGCGTTAGTGTCTGTTGTGACCCTGTAGGCATCAGACTGGTCTGTGATGCTGCTGGTTTATACCCTGTTTGCATCCCTGGGACTGATCACTACTACTCCTGGAACTGATCACTACTACTCCTGGAACTGATCACTACTACTCCTGGAACTGATCACTACTACTCCTGGAACTGATTACTACTACTCCTGGAACTGATCACTACTACTCCTGGGACTGATCACTACTACTCCTGGAACTGATCACTACTACTCCTGGAACTGATCACTGCTACTCCTGGGACTGATCACTACTACTCCTGGAACTGATCACTACTACTCCTGGAACTGATTACTACTACTCCTGGAACTGATCACTACTACTCCTGGAACTGATCACTACTACTCCTGGAACTGATTACTACTACTCCTGGAACTGATCACTACTACTCCTGGGACTGATTACTACTACTCCTCCATTGTTGAACTCCCTCATTCTCCCTGTAACACCCCCATCCTGCCTTTGAAAAAGCAAAATGAAGGTTTGAGGCCTGTCCAAGATCTTAGAGCCATTAATGATGCTGTTCAACATCCAGCTCCAACTGTTCCTAATGTGGTAACTCTCATGTCTGAAGTTCCATCTGATTCTTGTTGGTTTACTGTAATAGATCTAGCAAATGCATTTTTCAGTATACCTGTACACCATGTGCAGCATATGCTGTGTGTACTACACATGACGGGGTTGAAAGTGCCAGACTTCCAGGTCATCTCTCTGCACAGGCTGCTGAGTTGTTTGCTCTAACTTGGGCTTTTATCCTAAATACGAGACAAAATGTCACTGTTTATGCTGATTCTCCGTATGTTTTTAATGTGTGATACAACTTTCATGCGCTATGGAAAAACCGTGGTTTTCTCACCTCTGCAAGAAAACCCATAGCTCACAAGTCTGTCACTGTCAATCTTCTTTCTGCTCTTCCTCTCCTCACCACTGTTTCTGTTTGTGAATGTCAGGCTCACACAGGCTCCACTGACCCGCTGTCACAGGGAAATGTTCCTGCTGATGCAGCAGCACAGTCAGCCGCTCTCTCTCCTGTCTCCCCCTGTCACACACACAGAGAACATCACTTCAGTTCAACTTTTCTTTTTTAATTTCCGTATTCCCCACACACACCACCCAAAGATCACGTACAGCCGATTGTCCTTCAGTCCCATAATACAGAACGTCACAGCTCCTTAAAGGTGTAACATAACTTAACACTTCACTAAAGGTATAACAACTCTTAACACTGAACACAACACCCCTCCCCACCCCCTCTGGTCAGTCCACATAATCTTGGAGCCACCTGGGGGGTGCTCTAATGCGTTTGGGTCTCCCCAATTCCTGAAGTTTAACTGCGGTCTGGATTGGTGCAGGTGTTTGAACTGTGGCTGGTGACTGGCCCCTAACAAGAGTTTTTGTTGGGGAAGATTTGTTGTTTGTCTCCATGCTCTGCTGTTGCTCTGTATGGGGCAATGTTGGAGGCCCTGGGTCATGTGTTGTTTGGGGTGCTGGGACCCAGTGAAGACCACTCACATGCCAATGAGATCCATCCTGGAGTTGATATGTAACAGGGCCAAGCTGTCGTTCTACCTGCAGGGTTGTGGACCAGAACGAAGACAGCTTGTTCTGACGACTGTCAGCTTTCACTCACACCCACTCTTTAACCTTCAGAGCAGGCTGCCATGCCCTATGTGATGCATCAAAGTGTTTTTTCATCTTCTGCTGGACAGAGTCTGCATGAACTCGAATGGATGACTTGGGTCGACCTTGCTGCTGTTTTTCAGTGCTGATTTACATATTGTTTAGTTCACATTGTTCAGATTATACACAAAGCAATATTCTTCAGTTGTACTGGGTAGTGTATGGAGGAGCACATACACTTCCTAAAACACAACGCTCTCTGTAAATATGCTGTCAACACTGACTCTTCAGACACATCCTCACTCCCATGTAAATGTTGGCACTTACTTTTTCTTACCACTAGATGGGGCTGCAGGATTAATTAAACTGTGTAAAGCAGAGCGGGACATGACCCTAAGAGACATCTCCTGGGTAACATATGGGTAGTCTGGAATACTGTATGTTTTGAACTCTTATTTTAAACTCTGACACAGAATATGTAACTAGTGTTGAACTTGTTTTTATGTGTTGAATAATTATTATCTTTATTCATATTTCATATTTTTCAGCACTGAGAAAAATCAGCACTGAGAAACTAATACAGTAATACACTAATAAACTGATACTACTGTCTAATACAGAACTTTGAGAGATGAAATCAAGGCAGCAATTTGGTTTGAGTAGTATTTTTTTTTCTACCGAGAAATTCGTCCTGAAATCTTTCTTTCTCTCTCTTTTTTTTTCACACACACACACACACACACACACACACACACACACACACACACACACACACACACCACATTATTCTGAAAGTGAAGTTTTTGTAATCTGCTCAGTTGTGTACCTCCTCTCTGAAATAAATGTGTTTTTGGTTTTGTGACTCTCTCACAGAGCTGATGTGTCTTGTCTCTGCTCAGGGAGACGTGTCTACAGACAGGAGGAGGAGTCCTGTTCAAAGACACAGACCTTATTTTGATATATTTGGAGAATTTTAAAGAGCATCCTCTGATTTGTGACTGTAGCTGTTTGATGATTTCCTGCAGTGTCTCTAATAAGGCAACAGTGAGTGTGATTGGTGGGTGGGAGGAGTCCTCTCTCTAGGTGGGCTAAGAGGACTCAGTTCCTTCAGTCAGTGTGAGAGAGCAGAGGTGAAGGTTGTACTCTGTGACTAGTTGTTGAAACGGAGCGTGGTCTGGGGCAGAGAGAGATGGAGACGTGTGTGTGGATCATTTTTCTGTCCTCCATGGTTCATCTCACCACAGCTGGTAAGTGCAAATTCATGGTCAAAAGGTCAGGAGGTCAGTAAAGTGTTGTTTTAATTAAAAAATATACAACTTTAAAGAGAGGTTATTTACCTGACGTCTGTCTTGTGGACTATGTAAGGATAGAACATTATCATGTAACTTAAAGAATATTGTGTTTAAAATGAAATGTTTTGATTTGTTTCAAGAGGATATTTATTGTTTGATTATTTTATTTTAATTCTCTTTTCAAGTAAAATTTTAATTCTCTCTCTCTCCTTTACAGACAGTTTGAGGCTGGTGAATGGTGGTAGTCGCTGTGCTGGGAGAGTGGAGGTTCTTCATGAGGGACAGTGGGGCACAGTGTGTCGTAGTAATTCAAAGAACAAAGTTGTTTGGGATATGAGAGATGCTGCAGTGGTGTGTGGAGAGCTGGGATGTGGGGAGGCTGTAGAGGCAGTGAGAGATCCTCGTTTTGGAGAGGGATCAGGACCAATCGTGATGGGTGGAGTGCAGTGTAAAGGGTCAGAGTCCACACTGAAGGACTGTGGCTCAGATAACAGGGTAGATCCACGCTGTGGTCATCATCGTGATGTTGGAGTCATCTGTTCAGGTAGGCTTTACTAAACCCCAGTAATAAATGACAATAATCTACTGCAGTGTTCAGTCATTAACCACACCATACACATTTCTATATTATACATCTCTGTGTCAACGTTTACATCCTTTTACTCATGTCTTTATTTTCTCATCACATCATGTAGCTTTTATACTGTCACCTTTTAACAGAATGATTAGAATGTTTATAATTTAACCAGATTAAATTCAGAGAAATCTACTAATTTGTGTTCAGTTTTTTAATTTGTTTTATGATGTTTGATAATATTTTATAAATGATTATGGTTATTTGTGTATTAGCTGTGTATATTTGATCAATAACTGAGTTTATATATGGGGCTAGGAGTGTTATTAGTTGACTGCTGAGTGTGTGTCTGGGGGGGGCTGTGAGAGTCATTACTTGATTGGTAACTGTGTGTGTGTGTGTGTGTGTGTGTGTGTGTGTGTGTGTGTGTGTGTGTGTGTGTGTGTGTGTTTTAGTGTATTGAAGCTCTGACTGTTATAGTTGTTGTTTGATTATTGACTCTGCATGTGTGTGTGTGTGTGGCTGTAAAAGTTAGTGTATAGAGAGGAAAGAAGTAAAAGGAGAATTTACAGTTCTTGTCAGAGACTTTAAATCTTTTCGACACACTGGGACATGTTACTGATGAAAATCTCTGAGATTTCATTCTCCACTATTCTACTCCATTCCTGAACTTTACACTCATCATTCTGTCTCTCTCTCCTCTTATCTTACTGAATGTGACACTTACATGATTTACTTAAGTTTCTTTAAGATATTTAGTCTTCTCTACTTTGTAATTTAAAAGGTGTTTTTTAAATTGATTTGGATACATTTAATGACCATATTTTCATCTTTATTTCCTGGAAAAATCAAGAGATGGTCAAAGGCACTTTTATGGTGAAATGAATTTATCAACGTCCCAAAACTTCATGATCTGGGAAAATGCTACAATGCCTGATACAACTGTTCTATTCTATTGTCTTTTTAATGTGAAATTTCCATGCTTTTGCAACAATTATATCTTATATGGATAGATAAACAAAATAACAACATAATATAATCTTATTTTCCTGAAAAAGTGTAATCAAAATCAGATGATGATGCAAAGACACTGAGATTAAAACACTGATTAAATTAATTTTGAGACGTACAAAACTGGCCATCGTCATTATTATCAATGCAGAATAACTTTTCTACTCCGTTGTCACTTTAATGTGACATTTTCATGTATTTATGTCCACAACAAGAGAATTTGTCCAAACAAATACAGTTTCAAATAAATAAATAAAAATATAGATTCAAATAAATACTTGTGTCTTCCAAACCCACAGGTCATAAAGTACCCAAACTAGTCAATGGGGCTCATCTGCGCTCTGGGAGAGTAGAGGTGCTTCATGGGAAGACTTGGGGCACGGTGTGGGATGCTGCCTTTGACCAGCAGGATGCAGAGGTGGTGTGTAGAGAGCTGGGCTGTGGGGTTCCTGTAGAGGTGCTGGGAGCTGCTGCTTTTGGTAAAGGGGAGGGTCAGGTGTGGTCAGAGGAGATTCAGTGTAGAGGCAACGAATCTGAGATTTCCTTCTGTCCAACATCATCTTCACAGAGACACAACTGTTCCCATGACAATGACGTGGGAATAAAATGCACTGGTAATTATAAATTCTTAGAAGGACAGTGAATAGTGAATGTAATTTGTTAAGAATTTTGTATTATTTCTTACAATGATTTGCTAATGATAAAACAAAGTGTTAAGAATAAGAATTCGTTCAAGAATTTCGAAATAGAAAGAACGTTACAACCCGTAACTAATCATAGTGAACACATTAAAATATGTCCATGAGAAACAGAATGCCATGCCTCTTTCTAATTTATGTAAACATGTAAACAACACTGTTGGTCTTGTGTAAACAGGATACACAGACTTCAGACTGATGAACAGCTCTGACTCCTGCTCTGGTTGAGTGGAGCTGCAGTACCTCAGTGAGTGGGGAACAGTGTGTGATGCATCGTGGGATATCAGAGCCTCCAACGTCCTCTGTCGACAGCTGAATTGTGGGAGTGCCATGGCCATAGTGGGAGTGGACTGGTTTGGGGAGGGCAGTGACCCAGTGTGGGTTGATGTGTTTGATTGCCAGGGCAACGAGACACACCTCTCAGCATGTGTCATCTCTTCATGGAGTCGAGCTGCATGCTCTCATAGGCAGGATGCTGGAATCATCTGCTCTGGTCAGTTTATATGAGGAACACAGTTACATACACTTTATGACTGACTGCTGCAGAAAGTCAGAATAATCATCACTCTGGTACTTTGATTCATTAATAATTGATTCATAAAGAGGAGGCTTTTGGTAAAATTGAACTCTCCTCAGGTTCCTCTATGTCTGGTGATGGTGGATGGGTGAGGCTGACTGGAGAGAGGGAGTGTGAGGGAGAGGTGGAGGTTTATTTCCATCAGGCCTGGAGGAGAGTTTTCCTGGACTCCTGGAGTTTGTCTGAAGCCTCTGTGGTCTGCAGACAGCTGGACTGTGGCTCTGTGGTAGAGTTCAGTGGCTCCTCTGGGTCTGGTCCAGGGGACAGTGATGAGTGTCTGACTGGTTTCCAGTGCTCTGGGACTGAAATTATCTGGGAAACTGCAGCTCACCACAGACTACAAGCTGCAATTCCAGTTCACAGCTGTCACTCATCTGCTCTGGTGAGTATTATATGACTGGAGGTTTGGTCATTGAAACTGGCCTCTGAACAGAGGCAGTCTCTTTTATTATCAGATAAATCACAATGCCTTTGGATAGCTATTTAAAATAATGGCAGATTCAATGTTCCGTTAAAAAAAGATTGGTAAATAAATTCCTGAGTTTAGAGGTTGAGCCTGTCATCTTCATGCTGTAATTCAGGTCACAGGTCCCTCAGACTGGTGGGTTCTGGGAGTGAGTGTGCAGGGCGTCTGGAGGTTTTCCACAAAGGCTCGTGGGGAACAGTGTGTGATGACTTCCGGGATATGAAGGACGCCCAGGTGGTGTGCGGACAGCTCCAGTGTGGAGAGGCCCTCAGTGGACCAGTTCCAGCCTGGTTTGGTCCTGGAACTGGACCCATTTGGCTGGATAAAGTGGAGTGCCTGGGGAATGAGACGTCCCTGTGGAGCTGTCCATCAGAGGGATGGGGCCGACATGACTGTGGACACAAGGAGGACGTGGGAGTGCTGTGTTCAGGTATTCAGCTCAAATGCATCATCAATATCACACACTCAAGCTGTATGAGAATGAGGTAATTGGTTTGAGTAAATGCATCTTTTTTGTTTTAAACATTGCTGATTCTTGGTTATGACAGAAAAACGGGTGGAATTTTCCTAAAATGCTTTTTTCCCTTTTCTCCTTTTTTTCCCCATTTTTGCCTGTTTGAGTGAAAGACTTTTTAGGAGTCATGTGACAGTGTTTGTCAACCATGTGGACTTCAAATCCTGTTTTTGTCCTCAGAGTTTAAAGAGATCAGACTGACTGAAGGCTGCTCTGGGAACCTGGAGGTTTTTTACAATGGAACCTGGGGTAATGTCTGCATGGACCAGATGGACTCAGACACAGTGTCTTTAATCTGCCAAGAGCTGAACTGTGGAAAGAGTGGCAGTGTGGACTCAAGCACACCAAGACTGGCTTCAGCTCCAAACTGGCTTGACCGTGTACAATGCCGCAAACACGACATCAGTCTGTGGAACTGTCCGTCTTCACTCTGGGGTCAGAATGAATGTAACGCATTTGAAGTGGCAAAAATCACTTGTTCAGGTAAATTACCTTCACTTTTCTAATCAACCCAGAGGAAGAAAGATTCACTACTGATATAGACTTTTGGGTTTACATTCATTTGTTCCGTTTCTATTGGTAACATTGTTTGTGTTTGTGTTCTGATGAAGATTATGAAATAATTTCAGTGTGAGGTATGAAGATAATGGTAAAGAATGTGCTGTTACAAGTGATTACAGCTACAATCAATAACCCATTAGTTAAAAATCATCATATTTCTCCTTTAGTCACAGAGGAAAAAACTGTCGCCCGAAGTCTTTTGCCATGTGCAGCGTCTCCACATCACAGACCATGTACAGGTGACAATGTCTAACCCCCATTCACATTATATTTCTCTCTCATATGTTTATAAACCATGTATATCAGAGGTCTGCAACAGAACAGTCTTTGTGCAAAACTCCCTGTGCATTGGGATAGTTGGGGCGATGACGTGTGTTGTGTCATTGTGAAACCCTCCTCCCAGGTTTTTTGCACTGTTTTCAAGTTCGGTTTTGTGCTTCTCGGTGATGTGTAGTTCAGCAGTTCATTTCTCTACCAACTTCGTGTGCGTGAATGTGAAATACCACACCCACACACCCACACGCCTATCATACTCCACTTCGATTGTTGTTTGAATTTATAATAAAGGGTGGATTTCATTAACCCCCAATCTCCGCCTAATCATCCTTCTAACAGAGGATTGGAGTGATCTCAGTTGGACTCCAGCATTCATACAGCTCTAACTATTGCACAGTCTTAAATATGAAATTCTGTTAAGTATATTTTTGCATGTATTTGTTCATTTTGTCAAAAAGAAAACTAATTTAAAAAATTTGAACTTACAAGTCCCTAAATAATGGCTTAAATAAGCTTTTTACTAATGAAACAAATCTACCATGCACAATTTTTTGGATCCTTATTTAATATCATGATAATTAGATGTCTTAGTTAAAACCATGGTTTGTTGTTCTAGACCATCTACCCCTCAGACTGATGGAGGGAGGGGGCCAGTGCTCTGGGAGGCTGGAGGTTTATCATGATGGTACCTGGGGCTCAGTCTGTGATGATGACTGGGACATTAGAGATGCTCAGGTGGTGTGCAGACAGCTGGGCTGTGGGCCGGCACTGAGGGCTGATGGGAATGCTGCCTTTGGGCGTGGAGAGGGAGCTGTGTGGCTGAGCAGGGTGGAGTGCGGAGGAAGTGAGATCCACCTGTCTGACTGCTCTCTCTCCCTGAAGAACAACACCGACTGTTCTCATAAGGAAGACGTAGGAGTCACCTGTACAGGTAGGAGTGAGACAGTGGTTCCCATGGCTACTGTCATCAGACCTGAGTCACAGAGTTATCTGAAGTATTTTAATGACTGGGCCCTGTCCCAACACTCTTACATGTCTCCTTTACCTTGTGTCCTTTTCTACTAACATTCAAACAGAACTGAGTGTATTGAAGTCATACTGAACAAAAATCATAAGAACGTTCATCAAAACTGCCAGGAAAAGGTCACAAGGAAACAGAGCACTGAAGAGAATTGGGACAGGGCCCTGTCACTGAAATACCTCAAATAATTATTTAGGGCTGATTGTCATGTGCTTGTTTGATGATTGATGTCATATATTTGTACTGGAAATCTATTAGAATGACAGTAAGACATGCCCCATGAGTTCATGTTAGGATATCACATTCACTGACTTGTAATATTTAAAGACAAAATGTTCAAGTCCTGTTACAAAATTACTAAACACTCTCTCTCTCTCTGTATTTGTGTGTGTGTGTGTGTGTGTGTGTGTGTGTGTGTGTATCTCTGTCTGTGTCTGTGTTTGTGTGTGTGTATCTGTGTGTGTGTGTGTGTGTGTGTGTGTGTGTAGTCCTAGAGAGAACAACTTCATCAGTTACTTCTGCAGCATCTATAGGTAATATGAACACCTACATGTTTCTTTGTCTCATTTAATCTGACTTGTGTTTCTGTATTGGTGTATGGTTTATAATAACTATAAGTCATATCCTGGAATTTGATTTCTTTGTCCGTGTGTCTCCAGTAACCACCAGCAGACGGACCAGTCCTTCACGGCCTCAGTCACAGACTGGTGTGTCCATTCCCTCAGTGGTGTTCCTGGTTCTAGGAGCACTGCTCCTGCTACTGCTGGTGTTTCTGCTTGTGCTGTTTTACCAGAACAGAGCTCTGAGGAGAGGTAGGACAAACATTGAAGAAAAACAGCGGAAATAAAGTTCCTTTGAATGAGAAATATGACCCTGTTTGTGTGTATGTGTGTTTGTGTGTGTGTGTGTGTGTGTGTGTGTGTGTGTGTGTCTTCTCCCACACAGCCCTGTCTAAGAGGAAACACATGACTCTGTCTGATGCCGTCTATGAGGAGATTGACCACAGATTCCTCACTAAGAGAAGCAGTAACACTGTTCAGAGAGGTGAGAGTCTCTTTACAGGGATGCACAGCTGTTACTGTGGAAAGAGAGAGAGAGAGAGAGAGAGAGAGAGAGAGCGAGAGAGAGAGAGAGAGAGATTGCATGTATGTGTGTGTGTGTGAGAGAGAGAGAGAGAGAGAGAGAGAGAGGGAGGGAGAGGAAGAGAGAGAGGGAGGGGGAGGGAGAGGGAGAGGAGAGGGTGAGAGAGAGAGAGAGAGAGAGAGAGATGGGAGTGAAACAGAGTTTCTGCATTTGTGTGTTTATGTGATCTTCAAAACATATGCTATCTGCCTCTATTAAAGTAAGGAAAAGGCAAAAATCGTTTTAGCTTTGAGGGTTACAGATTGAACTTGGTGCGGAGGGATAATCAAAAACTGGGCCATGTGAACAGCAAAGAAAACTAAAAAGAGCGACGTGAAGATGGAGTTTGTTCATTTACTGTGGTGTAACTGTGGTGGTATAATTTTTACTGGTGTGCTCTAAGTTTGCCAGTGATAAGAATCTGCCAGACCTTTGGAGCCAAACGGTTTTACTCCTGTTCAGCCAGAGAGCTCAGCGCCAAAAACCACGAGAGTCACAGGTGCAGCGGATGTGTTTATGTGCCCAAGCGTGTGTGAGGGGAGGGGGAGAGTTAGAGGGACATAGTACATGTCTGAGAGCGAAAGAGGTGGCAGCGGGGAGTGTGTGTGACGTGCAAGTGAGAGAGAGCGGGAGAACGAGAGCATGTGTTTGTGTATGTGTTTTAATTTCGTGTTGGACGAATGTACCCTCCTCTTTTAACAGGTCGTGCTCTCTCAGAGGGACAGAACTCTGGCTATGAGGATGTGGGGGAGGAAGAGCTCCTCTCAGGTATGACGGCCACATGGTCTCCACTTACTCTCTTACGACGAAGTCCATAACTATCTCACTCTACCATATATCATCTGACAGTTAATCAATAATGTGATGTGTGAACTTCATCCATATAAGTCGTTCGCTGCTTATTTTTTACCTTCTGCTGCGTTTTATGAATAATAATGCCGAAAAAAATCCACATTTATAACAAACATTGAAAATCCATGTAATCTGGAGAGTTTCTGTTTTTGATTCCGTTTGCGCTTCTAGAAATGCACGTGCGTGGAGGCTGAACGTAAACAGTAGGGAGATGAGACACTGTATCGTTTGGTTAAAACACGACATAAAACTTTTAAAGCAGCACCAGAATCCGTGCCCGTTGACTGCACTGAAACCACAAGTTTAAAAAAGCAAAATGCGGTCTCCACTCCTGGCTCATGCAGCCCATTTGGCACAGAGTCAGTCACGCTGTAGCGAACAGCGGCTCAAAGAATGACGGAAGCCGAGTTTCACTTCACCACAGTGCGTTGATGGAAGCCTCATCAGCACAGCTACCTGCCAAGATCAAATATCGCCAATTTAAAAGAAACGCAAGGACTCTGGAGATTCTCCGGCAGAACGGTCGCTTCAGATTCAGTCATCGCTTGGTCTGACAGGTGTGGAGGTGAGAGGAAATAAGCGGGGAGCACGTAGCAAATGCGGGTTTCAAGCGAGTTTAAAACTGAGCTAACAGACCGCCGTTTGACAGAACGGTACTATGATTAGTTCATTAGTCTGTTAAAGACATTTAAAAAAAAAAAACACTGACTCTGACTGATGCTCTTACGAAGCCGAGCGAAGAGTGTACAGCGATCAGCCATAATCTGTCTGACAGCATACTGTCGATAGGACGTCAAATAGCGTTTGTTTTACTCGTATTTATTTCACGTGTCATACAAAAGAGCATGAAACGATATGGAATCTGCTGAAAGCATATGTTCCTCTTTGTTACTCCAAAAAAAGACCAAACTGGTATTTTTCTGTAAATGTCCGTATAGGAGACTTCTGTGCGTGTCTTTGCTGCGCTGTTGCTCATTAGGTGTCGTAGAGTGACTGTCACCACCGTAACAAGTGACATAAAGTCTGGTATTTAGTGTGCTACTCGATCCATACAACGGGACTGTAAAAAGTGTTACATTAGCAGTTTCTGTGGCAGTGCATATTATCTGTCTGTCTGTCTACCTATCTATCTGTCTGTCCATCTATCTGTCTGTCTGTCTGTCTGTCTACCTATCTATTCTGTTTCTGCAGAGTCTTTGATAGAGGAAAAGGCTGAGTATTACGATGATGCGAAAACTACCAGTGACCTGACAGGTGAGTGTGTTTATAGATGGATCACATGATCTCGTCCACTGTCTGTTTAACCAGATGTGTGGAAATGTTGTATACAGGTGGTTTTGAGTCAATATTCAAAAGTCTCTCTGTTTTTATCTGGTTCAGAGGAGATGTTGACACTGGACTCTCCAGAGAGCTATGATGATGTCATCACTTCAGGACAGAACCCAGACAGTGTGATGGGTGTGTCTCTGTCTTTAGATTAATAATGTTTTTTTTTCTGAAATACAAACACATGCACTTTAAAATTGCATTACTCTTCAGTGTCTGCTGTGAATGGAGGGGAATTTGTTTGTGTATTTCGATGCAGAGGAAAATGTGACAGAGGCTCCACCAGAGCGCTATGATGATGTCATCACTGTAGGGAGGAAGTCTGGAAGTGTGACGGGTGATTTCTCTACATGTTCATATTAAATGCTATATTTCCATATCATGTGATGTTCAATTAACAGACAATGTTTACAATAATGTATCTCTGTGATTGGTTTAGAGCTGACAGGAACAAAGATCTCACTGGAGTTCTATGATGATGTCATCACGTCAGGGCAAGGATCCAGGCAGTTTGATTGGTGAGTTATGACTTGTATGATGTGGTCACTCTCTCTTCTGTCAGTCACACTGTAACCAGATCACATGTCTACACTGAGAGCCCCTTTCATTCAGCAATAGACATATTACTGTAATGTTAGGAATAGCAGAGCTGGAGTGATACAAGATGTTTAACAGTTCCTGGATGATGGATTTTATATTTTTATTATATGTTTAAATGTGGGAAATGTGTAGCCCAGAAAAGAAACCAAGAACCATGTTCAGTGCGTTTGTGACATTAAGTTTAGGGTGTCAGAAATGACTGTGTTGATTATTGTTTCAGAAACAGCTGTGAAAGACCCACCAGAGGATTATGATGATGTGGACACTACTCAAGGTAGTTTAGCAGGTGAGTTTCAGAGAAATGTTTTTTAAACTCTCACTACATGCTGTGTGTATCGAGAAACTATACTCTCACTGTCCATTTTATTTGAAACACTTACCTTTGGTCTACACTCACTGGTCACTTTATGAGGTATACCTGTCTTAAAAGTACACTCTACAGGTGTGCAGTTATAGAATAGAGAGACAAACACACAATATCTATTGTATTTATTGCTCAATATATAAAACTAAAAAATGTTATGAGTAAAAAAATGAAAAAAAAACCCTCAATTTTCTCCTGCTTCATTAGAGATGGAATATGATGATGTGGAAGGAGAGACTTTCTAAGGAAGATGGAGAAAGTATCAAAGATGGAAATTCCACCTCCTACCTTTGTATGTCATTTTAAAATGTCTTTTTTGTCAAATAAGGCCTTGAAACAAATAGTAATTCTTGTTTCCATGTCTCTGCAGTCAACAGTAAACTTTTCACACACAGATTTATCCAGTGTCTGAGAGGTCAGTCTAGGACTCTGAACTTTGTACTTGTATGTAGCTCTGCTCTTTAGACCTCAGTGTTGTAAAGAGGAGCATTTCCAACCTTACAGCAAAATGATGGAAGAGACTGAATCAGGGAAGGTTGTGTTTCTTTGGCAAAACACAAATAAGTAGGGGTGTAACGGTACACAGAAGTCACGGTTCAGTTCACACCACGGTTTGGACATCACAGGTCGTTACGAGTTCGGTATTGTTCTGTCTTATGTGACTGTCATAATATCCCCTGTATTATTGTTCTTTTTTTTTTTTAAACAATGTCATCTTTTGAAGACTTGTACACTGATCCACAAAACAGTTATCAGTATAAATGCTTATGAAGTTTGTTCACAAAGTTCTGTAAAGAGTTTTAATACAGATCTCCTGTCAGATAGTTTCAGTTCTTTAGTGCTGGGAAACCTATGACAGAACTCAAAGAATTTAAAGCTGTTAGAATTTTCAGTCAAACCTCTCAGTCCATTTTGTGAGAGACTATATGACCAGTTCTTATCTTATCTTCCACATGATTTTAGTTATTCCAGACTAAAGCACCTCAGTTACTTTATCTGTGATGTAACTTAATTAAAAAATATAAAATATTTCAGCAGGTAAAATAATTTCCAAAATATGTAAACGCTTATGTGTGTGCATAGCACACGCACAAGCACAAGCACACGCACACGCACACGTACACGCACACACGCGCACACACGCACACACGCGCACACACACATACACACACATACACACACACACACACACACACACACACACATTCTGAGATAACACGTGCTCTTTATTACCCCTAGAGGGCGAAAACGACTCGGCATCATTGATAAATTTGTCAAACGCTGAATTGTCATTATTCAAAATTCCCAATAAAATGCAGGACTGAATTTGTAAATTTGAACAGGCGGGTAAAAGTGAATTGTCACTGAGGTTCATGAATCCACTTCGCTGATTTATTTAAACACTAAACATGACCTGTTTAGCAGCGTTCGAAGTAAATTGGTACATCACCAGGAGCTGAATTTGGTGGCGATCTGGTTTATTATGATATTTCTTTTTCCTACAGGATTAGTTCTGTTAAATACATCTAAACTGTATTGAGCAAGGAGAAAGAGTGGGTGATATTCTACTGCACTGATTCTCAATCCTGCTCCTGGGGGACCCCTGCTCTACACGTTTTCCATCTTTCCCTGCTCTACCTACCTGACTGAACTCATCAGTTGCACTTTTGATTGGCTGAGCACACCTGATTTAATCAAGAACATGTTAATCACAGTAATCAGCTGTGCTCAGCCAATCAAAATGCTCCTGATGAGTTTGGTGAGGTAGGTAGAGCAGGGAAATATGGAAAAGGTGCAGAGCAGGTGTCAACCAGGAGCAGGATTGAGAGACAGTGTCTGCTGCTCAACAATGCAGTAAACTGACTGTGTAGCTCTATCGCCCTCTAGTGGGAAAACAACTATTTAAGTCACCACAGTTCTTGGCAACAGTTGTCTGTTTGGCTAACTGAAGTATGTCCATTGAGGTGGTGAATTTACAGGTAAATTACATATACTAAAGTCTCCAGACTAATAGCATTAAATCCACTGTAATTTGTGTCTGAAAGCAGCAGAGAAATAATCAATTCTCCAAAAATAAAAGAAGATAAATTTGGAGGGCAGTGATGAAAAATGAATAAATGTTTTAACCATCCTACACCTGTTGTTTAAAAAGATGAATGTTTTTAACATAGTTTGTTAGACTGTTAAAAACAGTTTTGGTTATAGTATTAATGTGTAGATGACAATCAGAATCCAGACAGAATATTTCCTCGCATTTAAAACGTATTATAATAGTGGCCCTGTATGTTCTCTCTCATGGTTTTGGCTCCATTCAAACTTTATTTCTGTGTTGTCTTGGAAAAGATGACAAACGTTCTGTGACATCTACAGTTTGATTTAAGAACCAAACCCGATGAACGCAGAGACTGAAATGTGACATTGATTTCTGTGTTTTCTGATAACTGGTATGAAATTTCTTCAAAGAGAAGAAGAAAAAGCCCAGACTAAAGCCTGTGGCCCTCAATCTGTAATACTCTCTCCAACAGACCGTTAATGTTTGGTCTAAAAGTCTCCAGTAGAAACCAGAAATGTTTGATTTGTGTGTGTGTGTGTGTGTGTGTGTGTGTGTGTGTGTGTGTGTGTGTGTGTGTGTGTGTGAGAGAGATTCAGTTCTGTTCAGTTCGTATGATCCACCACCCTGTGCACGACTGCCCTCTAGTGGTGAGAAATATTACTACCCAAAATACAAACATGGTACAATAACACATCCAAATAAAAGACACACACACAGTAAGTGTTTATATGAAGTGAGTTCACTTTGTCTTGGTCATTGTGGGGCTGAGGAAACCAAGCACCTTCCCCTCATGCACTGAAAGTTCCCAGTGTCCAATTGGTGACAGTGTTCAGGACCATGGACAGCACCAATCTGTCAAACCTGCACTGACAGCTGAAGACAGAGAGTGAGAGCCTTGGTCAGCTCCACATTCACTCACAGCAGCAGAACCTGGCTGTAGTGGGGAGGTGGAGCTGTGTCTCATCTTTACTGGACTCCACCTCAGGGTGTAGCTCTGCAGCAGGAAGGTTGTATTTGCTTTTCTTTCCTTTCTACACCTGAGCTCCATCCAAACGATTATGACAAGACTGTTATAAGAGGAATTAAATTATGATGTCTTCACTTTGTTTTATTTTCTTGAGATCCCTCTTTTCCATTCACTCCTTCAGTCATTCTCTGTGTCAGGTAGATGAAGACTTGCTGTAGAGTCTGAATCAGTGCACACAGGTTTATTCTGGGTTACCATAGTTACTCAGTGCCTGTTACTCCTGCTTCACGGTCTACACTACCTGTACACCACTTTCCCAGTCCAGTCAGACAGGATGAGAGAAACAGATAGAGGGAAAGAGGTTTCTGTTTGTTTGATCAGACATCAGCTACAACATTTACTGTTTAACACATTTTGTTCTGGTGCTCAAAGTGCTGAAATACATTGCTACATATCTGTGATAGATGACACAGACGTTTTAATGAATGGTGATATGAGCAGTTAGGATAATGAGTTGTCATGACAACATATCCATGTTGTAATGAGAGCCGGAAATGTAATATGTTTAGAGAGACTTTAGACTCTCACAGAACTCTTTGTATGATGAGTTCTAACTAATCTCGTCGGAGGACCACGCACAAGTGCTGAACAATCTCTTTTTGTTTTTTGGGTTTTTTTGATGGGCAGTTCCTGCGTTTTATTCAATTTAACACTTACTCCTACATTCACCACTAGATCGGGCTGTATGGAATACATGGACCTTCACAGGACGAACCTTAACCCGGCATGATTCCATATATGACATGTGACTTTATCTTCCACGTGATTTTTGTTACTCCAAACCAGAGCTGCTCTGCTCCAAACTAAAATACTTTGGGAAACTCAAACCAGAGATCATTTGTGAAGACTGATGAAGTTTCTCCGTGAAATTTAACGTCTTATTTTGATGGGGAGGAGGGAACAGACATTAACACACACGAGTTCTTTTAACAAACTCTAATTTGTATGACAGCAAGTTCTTTGTCTTTATTTTTTTAAATTCCATTGTACGGTAAATATCACTGTGAGCCCAACAGACACATCCCTTCATTCTTGTCAAAATGTGTTTCGGTTTTCACTGTCTCGTATTCAGAAATATTTTCTGCAGTGACTGACATACTGTTATAATCATGCCTTTGATAATGATTATGAAGAAAGTAATATACTGTAACTATGGTGGAAGGGTTTTAAAAATGTTTTATGTACACTTCCAAGTACAGAACACACTGTGCAACACTGTCGTCAGTATTGAGCCTCCAAATGCCACTGGACGTTTGTTTCTTTTAGTTCTTACTCGTAATCACCACTAGATGGGGATGTAAGATAAATTATCATGAATACAGCAGAAAGTAACGTGACTCCGAGTGACTTTTTCTTTCATGAGAGAAGCATTCCCTAAGAAAATTCACTTGCTTTTGATATTTGTTCATATTGTAAGGAGGTCGGGCGAATTGGAGATACTAAATTGCCCTGATGTCCTGTTCAGGGTGTTTCCCTGCGTTTCGCCCAATGAATGCTGGGACAGGCGCCAGCACCCCCCGCGACCCTAACTGGTGTAAGTGACTTAGATAACCATGTCATTCAGTATGTTCAGGTACTCAGCTGACTTCATTTTATTGCGTTGCTGAGCCTAGACCTGACCCGCTGAAGGTACCTCAGATCGTAGCACTGCCTCCAGAGGCTCCAAATCCAAACGGCGACTTTCTTTGGCCAGGCACTGCACTTAAACAGTGGTGGAACAATTTTAAAACTGCTTTAGGTACACTTACAAATACACAACACGCACACACAAACACATAGACACTCACACTCAGTGCAAAACGTCAACACTAACCTTCCAGACGCCTCCTCGGGTTTGTTTATTTTAGTACTTACTGTTATTCACCACTAGATGGGGCTGTAGGGTTATTTATCCTCAGCACAGCGGGAATTTGCGTGACTCTGGGTGACAGATACATACTCTAAGAAACTTCATTTGCTTTTGATCTCAGATTTCAAGTTTATATTTAACAAAGAAATTGAGATATGAAGCTAGAACTTTTTTATAAACTGATTTTTTTTTCTTAAATTTGTTTATGCTTAGGTTTCCAGAACATCCACTACTTCATACACACACACTCACACACTATTTTGCAAGTAATACAGTTGTAATCTACTCAGTTTTGTAGTTCCTCTCTGAAATAAATGTGTTTGTGGTTTTGTGACTTTCTCACAGAGCTGATGTGTCTTGTCTCTCCTCAGGGAGACGTGTCTACAGACAGGAGGAGGAGTCCTGTTTAAAAACACAGACCTTATTTTGATATATTTGGAGAATTTTAAAGAGCGTCCTCTGATTTGTGACTGTAGCTGTTTGATGATTTCCTGCAGTGTCTCTAATAAGGCAACAGTGAGTGTGATTGGTGGGTGGGAGGAGTCCTCTCTCTAGGTGGGCTAAGAGGACTCAGTTCCTTCAGTCAGTGTGAGAGAGCAGAGGTGAAGGTTGTGCTCTGTGACTAGTTGTTGAAACGGAGCGTGGTCTGGGCCAGAGAGAGATGGAGACGTGTGTGTGGATCATTTTTCTGTCCTCCATGGTTCATCTCACCACAGCTGGTAAGTGCAGAAACATGATCAAAAGCTCCAGAAGTCAATAAATAATCATTTGAACAAAATACAATATATTTTTTTATGGACAGAGGCTGTCTGTCTCTTTCTAAATTTGTATAGAAAGGGCAATATTTGAAGATGTCATTTTATTTACAGATACATTTAAATGTGTCTGTTTGTTTGAAATGTTTTGAATTAAGTTTGAAATATTTAGTGCAGCAAATATGTTTGAGAAGCTTTATTTACATTATGATGTTGTTGGTTAATTAATGAGTTAATAAACAAAGTGAAAATGATGTTTGGTCTCAGAGGAGAGACAGATTCAGAAATAATGACCTGTTAGTTCAAGAATATTTATATTTACTCTCTCTCTCTGTCTTAATCTCTCTCCCCTCCACAGACAGCGTGAGGCTGGTGAATGGTGGTAGTCGCTGTGCTGGGAGAGTGGAGGTTCTTCATAAAGGACAGTGGGGTACAGTGTGTGGTTATAGCTGGGATATGAGTGATGCTGCAGTGGTGTGTAGAGAGCTGGGATGCGGGCAGTGAGAGATCCTCGTTTTGGAGAGGGATCAGGACCAATCGTATTGGCTGCAGTACAGTGTATGGGGTCAGAGTCTACACTGAAGGACTGTGGACCAGACAAACATCTCATTCCCTCCTGTATTCATGTTGAAGCTGTTGGAGTTGTCTGCTCAGGTAGGCTTTACTAAATTACAATAATCCACTACAATGTTCAGTCATTAATCTCACCATAAACCTTTCTTTATTACACATTTCTGTATTGTCATTCACATCCTTTTACTTTCCCATCACACTGTGTAGTTTTTAAACCGTAGACTTTTTCGCTGAAGTTTCGTTTGGTTCAAATTCATGAACTACTTTAGGCAAAGAAAACATAAATATGTGAGTGATAGTATATACACTAATTTGTGTTCTGTGTCCTTTTATTTGACAGTGTTTGATAGTAGTTTTTTAATGGTTCTGTTTCTTTGTGCCAGACCATGTTTAGCGCAAGTGTGTTACAGTAATAAAGCTGATAAATCAGTGTGTGCGTGTGTGTGTGTGTTTGTGTTTGTGTGTGTGTGTGGGGGTGGGTGTATGGGGCTGTGAGTGTTCTAGTTATTGTTTGATTTGTATTTGCATGCGTGTGTGTGAGTGTGCGTGTGTGTTTAGGGCTATGAGAGTTACAGTTTTCGCTGTGTAGAGATATGATGGAGTTGAGAGTGCACATGAATATCAGAGACTGTACTGAGAGGAGAGGGGAGACAGTGGATTCAGTTTATAGTGATTATTATTTGTTGTTCCAGGAACGCTATCTGTATCAGTTATATATCTCTATATTTTTGGGTGTCCACATTTATATCTCAGAATTTTTATTTTTAGACCTTTGTCAAACATTGTTCATTTGTTGTGTTCAAGTCAAAGTGTTGTTATCGATTCAAATGTCTTAGATTTCGTTCTCTAATATTCTATTCTGTTCCTGCTCTTTAGACTCATCATTCTGTTAATCTCTCTTTTTTTTTAATGAACGCAGAAGTTGTTTGGTTGTAATTTAGCTTGATTTGAAATGTTTTCCTTTCTTTTTCATATATTGAAAAGAATACTAGTGACTTCCTGATGAACTTTAGTCATTTATGTGGGAATATAACGGCATTGCTCATTTTTACTTGTGATGGTGAACAAGGGATTACAGTCTGATCCTTTTCCCCCAGAAAATCAAATGAGTGTGTGATCGAAATATTGCTGAGATTAATGATATTAATTCATAGAAGTACAAAAAAATGAGGAAGTTATGCTCTGTTGGGTGCCATGTTTCTCCTCTAAGATCATTTTAATGTGAACTATTCCAGCACAGGTAATAAAGTGCATTTTTCTAGTCATGCTGATTGGCCAATAGTAGTGTACTAGTATCCCTGAGCAAAGCAGTGAACTCCAAGGTAACAGTATTTTGTATCTCTAACTTATATCAAGAAGATCAGGAGCTAAATGAACAAATTGTTCATTTTGGAAATGTCATACATTTTTGGAACTGTATAATTAATCTCACTGTGTTTCAAATCTACAGGTCCTGTAAGACTAGCTAATAGATCTAACCTGTGCTCTAGGAGAGTAGAGGTGCTTCGTGGGAAGACTTGGGGCACGGTGTGTGATGCTGCCTTTGACCAGCAGGATGCAGAGGTGGTGTGTAGAGAGCTGGGCTGTGGGGTTATCCACCACCAACCCAGTTCCATTTCATGTCACTTAACGAACACGTTTTCACTTTTAATATGATAAATACAAATTAATTAACAATAACTCATTTGGGGAGCATTGCCCACGAATGCCCCCCCCCCTCCCTTGACGCCGACTCTGAGCATACATTTCCAGCTAACGTTTAATGAAGGGCCGCTTGTTTCGCTATCGCTGGAAATTCTGGACACGCTACTATGACCAGGATTACTTTTCATTGTTTTGGGACATTAGTTTCACAAACAGTTTTCGTTTTTCATCCTTCAATCAAGTGTGGCTCGGTTGGTATACAACACAGGTGTTCACACTCACTTAGGGGTGCAGTTTTGGTTAATTGGTGTGCAACTTCCTCTCGGTAGAACAAAGGTATTCCCCAAATTGTTTGGCGTGCTCATGGTTGTCCGTCACTGATAGAACAAAAGAACTGGTAGGCTTGAATTTTATCCTTTACTTGGAATTGTAGGACGCATAACATAGCATTACTTATGCCCCTTTTTAAGTTGTATATTTTAATTGTCACAGCGATTTTGTCTGAGTGGCCGAACCAGTACTGTTTTAGCAAAACTTCACTGTGACTCGACGCAGTGGCACCGGTATGTACTGCCTTTTATACAGCTTTATTGTTTGGCGGCTGCCGATGTTGAGCGCGATTTGTTTGCTTTAGACGTAGTGCTTTTCCCACGTCTTTTTCTCTAATATTAAGAATGAATGGTACTCATTGTATGGATTCGTTTGCATTCTGTATTAGTGAGTGGACGGCAGGTCCAAGTCATCCAGTTAAAGCGTGCAGCCTCACGGCGCGCACTCACAGTCTGGCCACCCGCTCAAACATCGGTAGGTTTAATGCTCGTACAACTCAAGTGCGCCAGCTTGTAGTTCGTCAGTGCTGAGATAGGTATCCTACAATAGTAAAGGGTTCATTCTCTTGTTAAACTAAATTTAGTGTTGCATTCCTTTTTGACTTGGTGCAATACTGTTTAATTTGTTTGCGTTTTAAAGAGTAATTATTAAAACATTGTTTTAGTATTTAGTAAGACTTGTACTAGGAGGATATGAGTACTAAAATCTTTTCTCTGTTGTAGAGTGCAACTGGTGGTTGGGGCAACATACTCACCACAGTTTTTCCCATGATTGTCTTTATCGGCGCTGCTGTTATTCTTATTTTGTATTACTTTTAGATGTGATTATTTTTGTTTATTATTGTATGTTTGTTTCCCTTGGTGGTTTTTTGGCACTCCAGTGTGCCCTCCCCCCATGACATGACAAGCAGGCCACACACACACACCGCACCTTTGTATTAGTAGATTTGAGGCTACACCCCCCCTAGTTGCAGTGTACACACTTTTTGGCTGGTGTAAGATTGAAAATATCTCCTTTGGTTCACTTTGATCTTGAGGGTTTGAATATTACAATTGCATGCACATACTATCATGGTTGGTTGGTCAGCTGAAATGTACCTTACCCTTGTGCTATTCCAGGTTCCACATTGTACTGGGGGGTGTAGGCCATCGCCAGTACCCTTATTATCTTTGGTTGTGGTTTGATGTGTTTGTTTTGTTCCATTGTAACTTTTTCATTTTCTCTTCTTTTTGAAGCAGCCCCTGTTCTGTTGCAGTGTTACCCTACCCATCGTATTCTACCTCTGACAAAACAGAAGCTTTGCAATAAAATTGCTGTTGCTGGTAATACAGCCTCTTCTGCATCCATTCAGTTGGATAGCCTGAGCACATGGTCCATACTGGTGTCGGGATGTCCTACCCTATAAATTAGAGTAGCGTAGTCTGGTTGTACCCTGTGGCCCAGGTGAAGCCCCTTTGGGGCGGGGCCACACAAGTGAAAGTTCTACTGTTCTTTCTGCCGTAATTTAAACTGTAAGTAATTGCAATTGGCCCGTCTGGAAGGCGGACTGGTTGAACGGTGAATGACGTAGGAGCAGGAGGTCGCAGAGCATTATGGGACGCAACATTCAGTCAGAAGAACTGTAATAGTGAAATGTAAAATGTGGGCGAATAGTGGATGAATTACCATCAACCCTCAACCTTACACCAAACTAAGTTTCAGGTTTACGTTGAATGAAAACGTTCATGTTAAACTTGTAATATCCGTCCGATTTACCTGTGTATGATGAGCCCCGATAACAGCCTGATTAGCCCACATCTCAAGTTTGTGTCTGAATGATTGTTCTGTTCATATTGCTTTGTACACTGGTTTGTGTAAATTGCCTTCGGCCTTTGTAAGGTCATTGTTTACTGTAATCGATATTTTGATGTGCAGAGTTTCTCAGTTTCCCAGTAATGGTGTGTTGCTGTATGCACTGCAGTATTCATTTCATCAGTGCCATAGCCTGTTGACAGAGTTCATTTGTTTTAGAAGCTCCCTTTAGAGTGTAAACTGGCTAACCTGTTTAAGCTGAATTTCTGTTGTGTTGACCTCATGTGAATCAGCGGATTTATAAGGCTATTTATACATATTTATTATTTATGGACCACACATACCTACCCACATATCTCCTCCCAGTACAACCAACCTCATAACGAACATGTCTTCTCCCCAGTGCCCTGTGTCTGCTGTGGTCTTCAGTAAATACAGCTTGAGAGGATCTGACACTTTCTGTCTCAGTGCTCTGACCAACACCCCACCTCAAATGTCAATCATGTTTACCAGTCTAGAACAGTCCCCAATTACTCTCCCACAGCTGAGGTCCTCTGAGTGGATCAGGGCACTTACAGTAGAATAGGATGCCACAGCATCAGTCAAGTAACGTCACTTACCCTTCACAATTAAAAAAAACAAATCTTTAAAATTCAGAATTTTACATACGTTTAACCCATTCATTATCTACTCCTGCCACTGATTAGCTATATACAACACTTCTGTACTATTTTGATATTTCTTATGGGAAATGGAACTGTACCTCTCATGAGATTCCTGTTAGACCCCCTTCCTGCGTTCAAGACACATTAATAAGCATGCTGGCCAGGCAGGTTAACCAAATACTGAAATATGTTATGGAAACCAAGGCCTCAACGTTTCATCATGTTCCCACTGTGGGACTCTATACCAAAGCCCTTTAGTGCTATAGGTACAGCTGATACTAATTCCCTGGTACAGTCTTTTGATAAAGCAGCCTGCACAACATTTAAAACTCCCAATAAAAAAAGTGTGATTTGTTTTTGTTTTCGTTTTTTTCTTTCTTTTTTTTTTTGCTGTCATTTTTTTTTTGGTTTTGTTTTATTGCATAGTGCTTTGAACTGCCCTTTGTGTAAGGTAAAATGAGGTTTATGATTTGTTATTGTCTGACTCTGCTCTCCCTTTAGAAACAGAGAGAGCCAGTTAGAGATGGAGCCAACATGACGCAGCTGAACATGCTCCTGGAGGGGAGCGCTCTCTTCACAAAGACGCCACAATGATATTGGATTGTTTTCCTCTGCATATCAACACGTACGACCAAATGATGCATTGGGAATATCCTGAAACGCTTCCTGTGCAAAGGTAAACACCCACAGATTGACAGCCTGTAGCCACCCTGTGGCCAAACCTTGAACTGCAGAGCATTTTACTGTGACGGGGAAGGGAGGCCAATCAATATACCAAAATTGCCATGGACAAAAATTTTACCACAGTGTTTGGAAAAATGTTTCATTTATATTCTCCAGTGGGAAGACTCTGTGATTGAGGTTGGTCTGATCCTAGTATTGTGTCTCATTAGTAGAAGTTTCTAGACCAAGTGTAAAGTTGTGCTGTGTCCTCCTGCCTGTCTTCTTAGAGGAGCTTAAAGAACTGACGTTAGATTAGCTTTGCATACAGTCTCTCACTCTTCCCGTTCCAATCTTATTGGTTGGCTGTGTGTGTGAGCTGACACCACCCTCCCTCCTCTTTCTGTTCACATCTAGAACTTGAGCAAGATCCAGCTGATTCCACTGCATGTTCTACATGCCCCCTGCCCCCCAAACAACCCGAGAGAAGACACCCCTCAGACCAGTATTGCGGATGTAAAAAGAAGACCCCTGGGGAACCTGCTGATGCATCTTGGCCCTCTTAAAGTTGTCTTCCTTTGTGTGCAAAAAAGGACTTCAACAGTCATTTTCCAAATGACTTTCCTTCTGGCACCTTTAAGTAAACTAGTCACTTGAAGAAAGTGCACCGTTAAACTACACAGCCAATACTGCATTTTAAAACACATCCCAGATTTTGTTTTTTCTTCTCAGATCTGTCAGTCAGCTGTATTCTTTAGCTCTTATGTAATTTCCTCCCCTTTTTTAGGATCTGTTGCTTTTCTATTTCTAAATGTTTTCCTGTGATAACTGTTCATATTTTGACCCCTCTAGGCTCTTCCTCTGCTCTGTAGTAGACACACACTGCTCTTTAGACTGTTTACCTTTTCCATGTTTTTGTGATCAGTTGCTGATGTAATGTATACTGTAATGTTACAAAAGACTGTGGATGCAATAAAGTGTTTTCTCCAGCTTGTGATTCAAGAGGTCATGTTTACTTTAAGTGATAGAATCAATTACTTGTAGTGTGGTGAGGACTCAATGCAGTGTGTGCATTGAGTCCCCAATGTAGCCATTTCAGTTGAAGTGGCTACATTGGAGATTCTTAACAGTCCTTAATGCTCATGTGTCCAGAACAGGTGGCCAGCATACAGGCATCTGTGTGGGAGCTCCTCCTGCAGCTGGCCACCCAACGGACACATGGAATCAGTGATTCCATGAAGCCCTTCCTGTTGTGACACCTGACCCAGTGGTAACGCTGAGGTTTGAACCCACAACCTCAGTGATGGTGTACAGTGGCATTAACCACTGCACCACCCAGGTGTCAGTAGTACACTCTTTTTTTTGTCCATTTCTCTTTTTTTTTTCAGTCTTACTGGCGTCAGAAATCCCACAGACAGATAAAATGAGACTTTATGCTGTGAAGTCAGTAGTAATTGTGGGATTTGAACCCTCAACCTCAGTGTTGGTGTACAGCGGTACTAACCACTGCACCACTCAGGTGTTAATGTCCCACTCTTTTTTTTGTCCATTTCTCTTTTTTTTCAGCCCTGATGGTGTCAGAAATTGTGTATCAAGCAGACAAAACAATACTTTGTGATAGACAGACTTTAAAGTCAGTTGCTGAGCTTCCAACCCTTCAGCGTAGTGATGGGACAGAGTGGAATTAACCACTAAGCCACCAGAGCATCAGCAATGTGGTCTTTTTTTCTTTTTTTTTTTCTCCTCATGAAAGACAGCTCCACATTTCAGACATGATCTCCCACAAACTGCACTGAACTCACACAGAAAAGACTGAGCTACAAAATGTTTTATTGTTTGGGATTCAAAACACACATTGAAAGACAGTCATTCCAGATGGATGCAGCAGGATGGAGTGGCAACATAAGAAGACAGTAGTCATTATCACATCAAATTCACACTTAGACTCCAAAGCAAAGAGGAAGGATTCTTTTCCTGGTTAAAATGTAGTGAGGAATTTGAGTCAGTCTGCCCCAGACTCTCTTTATTTCTAGCTGTAGATCACACAAGCCCATTATTTAGCATGGAGGGTTTTAGTGAAAAGAGGACTTTAAACAGCTAAAAAGAGACTTTTTTCTCTTTTCTTTCCCCCGTCTTTCAAACTACAGTATACAGTCCAGAATACAGATATGGTGAATGTGTGCACTGCAATAGTGTCTTCAAAACTAAGGCAGCACGGCCACATCTCAGGCTGAGCCCCGTTTCCATGGTGATCTACGCTGTTCAATCTCCTGTCAGTATCTGGTCTGGGATTTGTGATACTGCATGTAGAAGTCACTGTAAAAGAGCATGATGCTCCCAAACACACACACAACATTGTCTAAAATTTGGTCTTATTGTTCATACTGGATATGTTCAGCAAAAGTTAATAAGATAAAATGCATGTGAACTTGCAAGTAGGAAATAATCATGTTTACATCAACTTTTGTGAGAGATTTTGCTCATGTCATATGACCTCAGTGCTATTTCCCACAAGGAGAGTCTCCCTCTGGTGGACATTGTTCTCACTGCAGGAGCTGAATTCCAATGCGAGAATTCCAGCGTGTTTGTTCAGGTTTTGGACAGAAGTCTTCAGGATGGCTTAATGTTAGTCATGTAACGGTCATGGAGCAGACTGTGGTGTTGCAGTCTGGGTAGGAGAAGAGCTGTCTGAGGTGATAAACTCTTCCATCGCCCACCTGAGAACAAACACTGCCCATTATTAACCGACAACTGTACCTATGAGGGGATGAACACTCACGCCAGTCAAGATCTCAACATCAGTCACACACACATACACACACTGACATACAGTCTCATATCCACACCATTATGTTTGAGTTTCACACTCAAAAACCAGACTGCACGTGATTCTCATGCTTTTGCCTTCTTGACGCTGCATTAGCACATGTGCTGAGTTTACATGAAACATCTCAGAATGTTTCTCAACATCCCAGTGCTTTCTGCCTGGTGATAAACAAACCTGTCAGGCATCCAGTGTGGGATTCAGCTCCTGATGCCACAGTCTGTCTTGGTCAAGGGAATAAATCACTTTCTAAGAGAGTGATGAATGTTTCGTGTTTTGACCTGGCTAGAGAGTACAGCTTGTAGTACAGATCCATTGGTTCCTAAAGGATACCAGCTATTGTGTTTTCCTCTGGAGAAGGTCAAAGGAACCCCTCCCAGCATGCCACTGACATGCCCGACTAAAGGTGAAGCAGTGATGGTATCCCACGGCAACGACAATCAGCCATTACCTCGGTCACAACAACAGAACAAATTTATGAAGAAATAACTCGCCAAGAAAAAACCATCCAAGTAAGATTCAACAAATGAGCTTTGAAAACATACAGCAAATTCATCAGAGTATAATAAATAAAAACAGTATGACATAATCAGTCATGTGTCTGTGTGACCCGACTAGGTTTTCCTAAAACTCTCTCTCTCTCACTTTACATCTTACAGTTTGGGTTTCAGTGCATGAAGCAGTCAGTTCACTTTATACTATACATTTCTGTGTGTGTATGTGGGTGCATGTGTCTGAAATTGCCCAGATACTCTCTCATGGGACCAGGGAGTTTGCCTGTTAATGGTAAAGACATTTGTAATAATAAACCAGACAGTGGCCTTCAGTGTAGTTCAGCACTGTCCACACACACACACACACACTCTCACAACCCTCTGAGCTGTGTTCACTCCTCAGCAACTGACCATTCACAGAGCAGATCAGACGTGGGCCCCTCTGTCAAAGAAGACACACACAAACACACACAATGACAGGATTATAGTAAAACATTCAAGAAGAACAAATAATGTTTCTGTTTACTGTACTGACATGAGTCAGATTAATGATATGTATGGCATATCTCCATTGTGTTTGTGTGTGTGTGTGTGTGTCTGTATGCAGTGTGTGTGTGTGTGTGTGTATCTTACTCTTACTGCTGCAGATGGCTAGGCCACGTTTGGCACACACAGCAGCACACATCACCTCACAGTCATGTTCTGTTAGAACTGCACGTGGCGTCACAAACTCTACTAAGAGAGACAAAACAAATGATGTTGTCAATGTAAATACAAACATGAAGACACCTCTTGTCTCTCAGTGAGAACTAACAGGTATTTGCTCATTATGACCGCTAGAGGGAGACATCCTAACAAAACAGAAATGCAATAAAAGAAATCTTCAGAGTAATGACTCTTTTTTTAAATGTATAATTTAACCTTGATTTAACCAAGCCAAATGCAGAGTCAGTTAATTTTTCTCCAAATCTCCCTATGTACAACGGTATTACCCAAACAATCTGGGAACAGCTTTATCTCAGCTAAATTTCAAATGACCCTTGAATCAGTTGAATAGTTTCTGCAGTGAGATATCTAGGCTAATGTCTTGTGTATGATCATGTGTGTTGTACCTTAGAGGCATGTTGTGGAACAGCTTTCTGATTTATCAGCTGGGAATCATGATCTTTTCCAAAAACCTCAGGATGGCACACACACACACACACACACACTCTCTCTCTCTGGCTGTCATTCTCTGTCCCCCTGCCTCTTAAAAGAGGTAAAGAGGAACTCATCTCAACAAGAGGTAACTTCTAGCACTTCTCATAAAAGCAACGCAAACTGTTACTTCTAGCACCATTCAGTTTAAGTCACACTCTTGGCATCAGTCGCGAATTGCGACTCATTTTAAGTTTCGGGTCACTCACCAATTCGGTGGTTCTAACATTTTGGCCGGACGAAACTCGGCGAACCGTCTCTCTTATGTGGACGTTATGTGAACAAAAAACTTAGTATAAGCTCTTTTACGAATCCGTCTAAGGTAAGGTGAACATAATTGGGTGCAACCCCCTCTTTAACCTGCCGCCAGCGATCTCAACAACAACACCAACACCACGTTTGTAATCGTAGCCAGCTTTATTTTGAATGTTAATGAAACGTAAAAGACTTCAGGGGTGGGCAAGGCCAAAATAATAAACAAAACACCACTAACCAAGAGAAGAGGGAACTACCTTACCTTCCCCAAATAATATATATATAAAAAAAGAAACACAAATAAACTTCCCAGCCTCCCTAACCAACATAAACAGGAGAAAACGTGAGCCCAAAATGAAACGGCACCCACCCCCTACCAGTGCTGACTAACATCGCACAACCCAACACAACACGACTGTTTACAACCATGTACAATAAATTCCCGATGTGGAAACACGACTCCATGTCTCATGCACAGTGGATTTCGAGAAGCTTTTCGCGTGGCGGCAGAGGTTTTTCAGGAGGATGAGCTCTTCGTGCCTTGCACAGCAGTCGTCTTTTCAAACCTCCCGCACCCATCGTCCAGCCAATGGTAAACTGCAAGCAACCTGGAAAAGAAATGGGGAGGAGGAGGAGGAGAGAGAGGAGAGACAGAGACACCAAACCCGAAACAACAAATACGTCTTAGGACGGAACAGCTCTTACTTTTCATATTTCACGAGTTTGGAGAGAAGCGTCAATGCTTCAGCAAGGTTTAGACAATGTTGCCAAGAATTCGACAATCGCCCATCTGAAAGTGATACTAAGAATAAGACTATTGCGCATGTTCGAGTCTCGTCTATTCTGATTTGCTTCTTTTTTTCTTTTCTTTCCCCCTTACATGGCATGCTATCAAAACATACCAACCCCGCGAAAAAAGCACAAAATAAATGTGCATGGAAACTTTTCTGACACACGTTCTGTATGTTTTATTTTCCTTGTTTGAGTAGGGCGGTAACGCTTGCCTTTTAATTTGTTTCGCGAAATGTCTTCGTTTTTTATGTAACAGGTTAACTTTATTAAAAAAATAAGCACATAAATAACAGCTTATTCCATCTCAGTGCTCACATCAGCTACCAATGAACCACACCAGTCAGCAGATTTAGAATGAAGCAGAGTAATGAACTAATAATCCTGGAAAATGAATAAGAGATAAAAGATAAATAAGAGATAAAAGATAACCGAAAATAGAATAAGATGAAAATGCTAAACACACGATGTTTGGCTGTGTGTGTGTGTGTGTGTGTGTGTGTGTGTGTGTGTGCGCGCGCTCCTTAGCGCAGATATAAACACACTGATCACTGACAAAGAGAAGATTCTCGAAGGCTGGGCCAAGCACTTCAACTGTGTCCTGAATCGCCCTTCCTCCATCAACGATGAAGCCATCAATCACCGCCCCTGAGTGCCCACCAACAAAGCACTGGATGATCCACCATTGCTCCCTGAGATCCAGAAAGCGATCCGTCAGCTCTCCAGCGGCAAAGCCCTGGGTGCTGACTCCATTCCTGCTGAGGTCTACAAGAAAGGTGGCACAGCCCTGACTGAGAAGCTCCACCAGCTGTTTATGCTTATGTGGCAGCAGAAGACGATCCCCCAGGAGTTCAAAGATGCCTCCATCATACACCTGTACACACGACAGGGCAATCGCCAACCATCGAGGTATATCCCCTTGCTCTCAGTCGCAGGCAAGATACTTGCCAGGATCCTGCTGAACCGCCTGACAACACACCTGGACCAGGGACTCCTGCCGGAAAGCCAGCGTGGTTTCCAGAAAGAGGGCGGGACAGTCGCCATGGTGTTTGCTGCCAGGCCACTGCAAGAGACTTGTCAAGAGCAGAACATTGACCTGTTCTCCACCTATGCTGACCTGACCAAGGCCTTTGATACTGTCGGTAGCAAAGGTCTGAGGAAGATCATGGCCAAGTATGGATGCTCAGAAACTCAGCATGGTGAACGGATTCACCTATCTTGGCAGCACACTATCTCAGAAAGTCACCATTGATGATGAGGTAGATATCAGAATTGCCAAAGCCAGTGCAACCTTCAGCAGACTACACGCCAATGTCTGGAAGAGGCAGACCAAGCTGACAGGGCAGTGGTGCTTCTGATGCTGTTCTATGCCTGCGAGACGTGGACAGTGTATCAACGCCATGCCAAGAAGCTGAACCTCTTCCACACAATGTGCCTCAGGAAAATCCTCAACATCAAATGGCAAAGACAGGATTCCAGACACTGAAGTGCTCACTCAAGCAGACCTTTCCAGCATGTGCACCATCCTGGTGGAGTCTCAGCTGCGCTGGACAGGACACGTAACTCGCATACCAGACCATCGGCTGCCAAAAAGACTCTTCTATGGCAAGCTACAGCATGGCCAGAGATCCCAGGGAGGACAGAAAAAACGCTTTAAAGACTCCCTGAAGGCATCGCTGAAAGTATTTGACATCAAATCCTGACTCCTGGGAGCAGACTGCCATAGCTCGAGCTAGATGGAGGTCCTTTGTTCATAAAGACGCCAAGGTTTGTGAGGCCAGCAGGACTCTTGCAGCAGAGCAGAGAAGACAAGCCAGGAAAGCAAGAGCCAGTAACCCTCCAACAGTCCCCCTCACCCCTTGTTCTAAGTGACCCTGGACCTTCCATGCCCAGATCAGCCTCATCAGTCATCTGCATACTCAAAGGTAGACCCATCCCCCAAAACCCCTAGATGAATAAAGTGGCTTTCGCAGAAATCAACAGACAAACATACTCAGTGTGTGTGTGTGTGTAAGTATGTACTTGCCATGTCTAAGACATGCTAAGTGTAGCGACTATTTCTTTCTCTTTCCTTCTAGTCACTTGCTTGATTGGAACAAAGTTGTTATATACTCACTTATAATGATTCATTTGGACAATGTGTATTTAAATAATGGTCATCTACACACTGCTGCTCTCTAGTGGTGAGAAATATGACTGCTCAAAGTACAAAAAAATGGCACACATACAAACCCTATATCCTATCCTACATCCTCTAAATGGCTCTAACAGTGTGTTTGTATGAAGTGAGTTCACTATGTCTTGGTCATTGTGGGGCTGAGGAAACCAAGCACTTTCCCCTCATGCACTGAAAACTCCCAGTGTCCGATTGGCAACAGTGTTCAGGACCATGGACAGCACCAATCTGTCAAACCTGCACTGACAGCTGAAGACAGAGAGTGAGAGCCTTGGTCAGCTCCACATTCACTCACAGCAGCAGAACCTGGCTGTAGTGGGGAGGTGGAGCTGTGTCTTGGTCCACTTTGTATTCTCTTTATACCATATCGTGGTAAACACTCCTATGAGTTTGAAAGATTTATTCTGTTGGATTTTGCTTCAGTTTTCACTATATCACAATCAAAAATGTGAAATGTTTTCAGCAGGGATTCAGCAGGACTGTTTTGTTTCAGCAGACATGAATCTACTAATACACAACAAAGTCGCCAGCATATCAACTAATACAACTCACACTTGAACTCACAGGCTGCCACACATGCTCCATAGTATTTACATGCATTAACCCTTTCATTACACACACAGAGGAATACATTTTAATTATGGTGGAACATTTTTAAAAATGGTAGATACACTGATAAATACACACACACAGTCTGTCTGTCAACTGCTGCAACACTGACCCTCCACACACCTCCTCATTTCTATTTAGTTCAGCACTTGTTTTTTTCCCTCACTACAAGATGGAGCTGTAAGATTAATTACACTGAGCAGGGTCATGACCCTGCATGACCCAGACAGGGGCATGAACCTGACCTTTCCTGGGTAAGAGAGAGCTGTTTGATCATTTTCTGCAGTGTCTCTAACAAGGCAATAGTGAGTGTGACTGGTGGGTGGGAGGAGTCCTCTCTCCAGGTGGGCTAAGAGGACTCAGTTCCTTCAGTCAGTCTGAGAGAGCAGAGGTGAAGTTTATCCCAAATACCACTGTACTGGTCATGTAAAGTTGTGTGTAAATAAATCCAGTGAACTGGAGTTTCCGACCACAGTCTCTACGTCTTGAATTCATATCAAAATACTGAAATGACAACTCACTTTAACCAGTCTGTTGAAATTCACAAACTCTGCTGTTGTTTCAGTGGTGGTCAAACACTTATTGGACTTATCGAACTATTGGACCCTCTAGTGGTGGCCAGGTGCAAGTGCAATGTGCAAGTGCAAGGCTGTTTCAAGTTTCTGAAAAAAAAAAAAGACTGACTCAAGAGAGTGTGACCATATCATACAAGTCATAACTCACCAATCAAACTGCCTGGATCCTGCCCTGACATGATGATATCATCAAAGAACTCCAGTGAAACATTTGTTCCAGTCAGCTATAAACCAGTCAGAGAGAAAGATTAAAGATAAAGGTTTAAATATTGTCTGCATTTGGACTATAGTGTGACATGGAAATATAGCATTTAATATGGACATCTAGAGAAATAACCCATCACACTTCCAGACTTCCTCCCTACAGTGATGACATCATCATAGAGCTCTGGTGAAGCCTCTGTCACATTTTCCTCTGCATCAAAATACACAAAAAAATTCCCCTCCATTCACAGCAGACACTGAACATTAATGTAATTTCAAAGCGCATGTGTTTGTATTAACAAAACATTATTAATCTAAAGACAGAGACACACCCATCACACTGTCTGGGTTCAGTCCTGAAGTGATGACATCATCGTAGCTCTCTGGAGAGTCCAGTGTCAGCATCTCCTCTGAACCAGATAAAAACAGAGAGACTTTTGAATATTGACTCAAAACCACTTGTAAACAACATTTCCACACATCTGGTTAAACAGACAGTGGACGAGATCATGTGATCCATCTATAAACACACTCACCTGTCAGGTCACTGGTAGTTTTCGCATCATCCTAATTCTCAGCTTCTTCCTCCCTCAAAGACTCAGCAGAAACAATAAAAAAACAACCTTTATGGATTTTAAGTGTAACAATTTCCGACACAGTTGCACTGAATGGATCGAATAGCACACTGAATACCAGACTCCACTTCATGTAACTTGTTACACTGGTAACTGTCACTCTACGGCACCAAAAGCGCAATAGCATCGTCAGGACAAACACAGACGTTTCCTATTCAGAGAAAAATACTATACCCCAGTTTTCGTTTGCTTGTTTGTTTGGCATGATCAGAGAATAACATTTAACACTTTAAGGGGATTTCATAATGTTTTCACTCTTTAGTCTGATACATATCAAATACATACTACTAAGAGTAAAACTACTTTTCCGTCCCATTGAGAGTACGCTGCCGGGCAGATCGTGACTGATCGCTGTACACTCCTCGCTCAGATGCGTAAAGGCATCAGTCAGTCTCACTGTTTTTTTGTTGTTGTTTTTTTTTTTTTTACTTTCTTTAACAGACCAACAAAGTAATCAAAATTCCGTCTCATCAAACTCAATTTTAACCTCGCGTGCAACTCGCGTTTCCTACCTGTTCACTTACTCCCACCTCGACACCTGTCAGACCAACCGATATGTATATAGCGACCGTTCTGCCGATGGATTTCCGGAGTCCTTGCGTTTGTCTGAAGCTGACGATATTTGATCTTGCCAGGTTACTGTGCTAATGACGCTTCAGTCAACGCACTGCGGTGAAGGTAAACTCGGCCACTTTTCAAGCCGCTCTTTGCTACAGCATGACTCTGGGCCAAACGGGCTGCAGAAGCCTATTTCTATGTCGTGTTTTAACCATACGGTACACAGTGTCTCATGTCCCCATCGTTTGCCTTCAGCCTCCGAAAACGTGCATTTCTGGACGCGCAAACGGAATCAAAAACAGAAAAGCCCAAGATTACACGGGCTTTCAATGTTTGTTATACGTGCGGAATTATTCGCCATTATTATTCATAAAACGCAGCAGAAGGTACAAAATAAGCAGCGAACGACTCAGCTGAATTAAGTTTGGGTTGATAACACCGATTTTGGATTAACTGTCAGATGATCGATGGTAGAGTGAGATAGTTTTGGACTTCGTCGCTGATCTGAAGTCAGTAGTACTATTCCACTTATGACGTTATTAAGGCTGGGAAAGCTGTACTTATATCTGTTTTAAAAAAGCAGAGATTAAGTGGGGACCATCTGGTCTTCATACCTCAGAGGAGTTCTTCTTCCCCCACATCCTCATAGCCAGAGTTCTGTCCCTCTGAGACAGCACGACCTGTTAAAAGAGAGCGGTACAATCGTCAAACACGAAATTAAAACACATGCACAAACACCTGCTCTCGTTCTCCCGCTCTCTCTCACTTGCACGTCACACACACTCCCGGTCCAGCTGCCCCTGTCTCTCCTTCTCAGACATGTACTATGTCCCTCTACTTAAACTCTCCCCCTCTTCTCTCACACACAACAAAGCAAGAACATCCTTCTTTCATCTCCATAACATAGCCAAGATAAGGAGCATGCTGTCCTTGCATGATGCAGAGAAGTTAGTTTATGCATTTTATAACATCTGGATTAGATTACTGTAAAGCACTGTTGGCTAGCTGCCCTGCCATGTATATAAACAAGCTTCACTTGGTCCAAAATGCTGCAGCAAGGGGGTTCCTACAAGAACCAGGAAAACTGAACATGCTATTGTACTCCAATATTATTCCGTCTACACTGGTTACCTGTTAGGTTTCATATTTATTATAAAATTCTATTGCTAACATAACAGGTCCTTAATGATCTTGCCTCCCCGTAGTTAAGTGACCCCTTAACACTTTACAGCCTGCGCCGTCCTCTTCGATCGCAAAACGCAAACCTTCTTTCCTTACCGAGAATAACGAAATCTACCGCTGGCGGCAGGTCCTTCTCCTTCATGGCCCCTAAACTATGGAACAGTCTTCCAACCGATGTCCGGGACTCTGGCACACTCTCTCAGTTTAAGTCTAGACCAAAGACCTAGCTATTCAGCCTGGCATACAGTTAATCATCTTAGTCGAAGGGGTCAAGGCGGTGGACGGTGGGCATAGAGTGTTTTGGCGAACTGAGATGTCGATGCTGTCTCCTCTCTATTCGCACGCGATCACACAAGTTTGTTGACGATGGAGTGGAGAGTCATTGATGTCTCAGGGACCCCAGACGGTCACGCGGCCCGCTGCTCCCCGCCTCTCTCTTGTTTTCTGGGTCAACGCTGCATTAATCAGGACTGCCGGATCGCCAGTGCTGCACCTGAATCAGAATCAGAATCATTCAAAAAAAAAAAAAAAAAAGAACTCCCGCATGACTCAGTTTGTTTGAACCTTTTTGTTCCCTCTGTTCTTGTATCATCACTTCCTTGTGCCAACGCTGAGGTTTCCATTCAGAGGTTCCAGTCCCAGGCATCTGCTCCCAGCGTGAGGCCTATATACTTCTGTCCCTCCCGCCCAGACCTCCTGCAGGCGCCTGTTCCCGGAGTCAGCGGCCCACCTGTGATGCTGCTCAACCTGACTATGAACCAAGAACAACTTGTCCTTTATAGCCACACCAACATCTCATTTTTAACCACAGCAAGGTTAATCGCTCTCAGCCACTATACAGTTGATCTTAAAGACAAACTTACTGGTATGAACACTACTTGGTTATCAAATTAAACTGTCTGATACCACCTAGAGCTCCTAGAACCATGTATATGAACTCGTCTATACTATAAACAAATCACTGTACACACTTTATACTGTATACTGTGAATAACTGTACAGGCCGTTGAATCTGTTTACCATGGACTCATTCTACACTGTGAATGTTTGTTTTAAATGCTGGCCAAAGGAGGATGGGCGCCCCCCATTGAGTCTTGGTTCCTCCTAAGGTTCCATCCTCCTCCTATTCGCTTCATTAGGGAGTTTTTCCTTGCCGCTGATGCCTTGGGCTTGTTCACTAGGGTTTAAGCACTGATCATTGTAAAGCTGCTTTGAGACAGTTTTGTTTGTAGAAAGCACTATACAAAAAAACTTGAACTTGAGCTCTCTCTGTCACTCTCTCTTTCTCAGAGAGAGAGAGAGGGGGAGAGAGAGAGAGAGAGAGAGAAAAGGAGGAGTATGTCCAGTGCTGACAAAAGCATTTACTCTCTCGTGGCTATGAGGAGCCATGACGTCTGTTCTAGGTCTAACAGGGGTCACATTGGGATGCCGGTAACCTAGGACAATAACAACCATATGGGAGCAGTCTTGAAAAGGCAGCCAAAAAAGCCACTACTGACTGAGCCACCATATGCTAGAAAAAAAAAACAACAACACGCACACAGCAGAGCGAAGGGCTTAAGAAGCAGACGTGTGAGCTTTTCAGCAAAGTATTAACTACTGTATACTGTTGAACCAGTCGGATTCTCGAGCCAAAAGTAGCCTACATACGAGCATCGGATGGATGGTGGACAGATGGTGGGCGTCTTCCACTGCTTTTCATGCCCGCATATTAGTTTTAGATGTTTTGTTTCAGATTACCATTTAAGATACTGTAGTTTATCTTAAGAGGAGTCCTCTCTCAGTTACTTTAGAAACCACTGGGACATGGAACCCATTAATTGGTTTCCATCTTGTATACGCGCAGCCAGTGTGCTGTTTGATCTGTGACAACACTGCCATCTAGTGTTATTATGTCAGTAGTGCAGGGGCACACGGAAAAAAGAAAATAAGAGAAAGTAAGGAAGTTTATCTCTGAAATTAGTGTTACACTGACATTTATCAAATTTGAAACTGACGACTGAGGAAACTATCTGAGTTAAAAAAAAAAAAAAATACAAAGCCAGCTCATATTTTACTCTTTTAATGATGGCAGCTGGCAGAAATTGTTGCGCATCATGGTGCACGTTTTAATATTGCCGTAGTTTGTCGCCATCTAGTGGTGAAAAGTAAGAAGGCACAAGAGTACTTATTAATTATGGGGTTTTTTTACTGCCATGAATCATTAACAATGACAAATTCAGGAGAGCAGGAGAATACTTTTCTTTACATTACGGAAATTTTTGCAAACGAATACATATAAATACATATACAATCTAACCTCAAGAAAGCATCATTTGACTAGTCACACCTCTGAAGCTCATTTCATATCATGATCAAAGTTACTGTGCTTTTCAGCATTCATGAACAGCGTCAACACATCGCAAATTCAACACATCGCTAAAATCAGTTGTGTAAAATCGGCTTCCATCCATGCAGTCACCGGATTAAGTCACCAAACCACAGTCCTCCATGCAGAGGCTGGAGCAGTTCCTGGAGATTTCGCTGAGAATGGCAGGTCAGATAGAGTGCTTGTGTCTTACGCTTGGTTGCGCTCTGTGTTAAGCCAATCTTGCGACTCAGTGTGACACACTGCTTCATAAATCCCACCTGGACCTCCGAGACGCGGGAAACAGCTGTCAACTGCTGGAATTCGTCATTTATCAGGAGAACCGCTGATTGCTTTTGGATGTGACTGCAATACTGTCGTTGGATAGATGACTCTCCGTCACAGACAAATGGTTCGCGCGGTTTCTGAGTGATCATGGCGTGACCCCAAATACCTTAGTGGACACAACAGTGCTGTAACTGTGGTTGCACAAGTCCTTCAGCAGGGCTATGGCGAAACGGAGATATCGAATGAAGCAAAAACTTGGGATCCGAGCCAGGTCTATTTATTAGTGGAGAAACTGAGTAAGTAATAAGCTATCAATAATAGACAACACCAGGCAAACACTACTTGGATGCATCCCAAAGAAATATCAATTAAGAGCCTAGGCTGCAAAAAATGAAGGTTTTAAGGTCCCGCGGAGCTAGCGCATAAAAAGCGTGTGCACAGCGTTTGTGTGTGCGTCAGTCAAACAACATGCATCAGTGCATCAGCTACAGAAGCTAAAGGCAATACAATTCACTCAGTTTAATTCAAACCAATTCAACTTTATTTGTGTAGTGCTTTGGAAATTAAAATTAAAAAAAAAGGTATTGTCACAAAGCAGCCACAACTATTTTAAATGACTGACAAACTGAACTATTTAATGAAAGCCAGTAACAAATAAACATATAAATTGCGTGACATAAAACAAGCAAAGATGATTTATCAAAAAATTGCTAATAAATAGATTTGTTCCCTAATCTGGACACCGAATGGGGTAACACGTGTTACCGAACTAGATTTAGAGTTCTGAGTAGGGCAACATGTTACCAAAGCAGGCTTAGAGTTCTGAATGGGGTAACATGTTACCAAAGCAGGCTTAGAGTTCTGAATGGGGTAACATGTTACCAAAGCAGGCTTAGAGTTCTGAATGGGGTAACATGTTACCAAAGCAGGCTTAGAGTTCTGAATGGGGTAACATGTTACCAAAGCAGGCTTAGAGTTCTGAATGGGGTAACATGTATTGGAAAAGTGGGGCACAGAAGGGGGCCTCTTCACAGCTCTACTTTCTATAGCTTCCACTCATCAGGACGTAAAGATGTGAAACTTTTAAGTAGTTAAAGAAGTATGTCGCCGATTAAACATACATACATACATATATACATTTTTGGAGTCAGAGGATGTACAGAGGTGGGCATAGACCAGCATGTAGTAGAATACAGAGCAACTCATTGAATTAATGACACTGACTCGCGAGCGGAGGAGCAGAGAGGGAACATCACACACACACACAAACAAACATACATAATCAAACAAAGCCAAAAGGCCCTGGTCATCGGTCACGAGCGAAAGAGAGAATTAGAGAGAGAGAGAGAGAGAGAAGAAAGGGAGAGACACAGGGAGGTCGGGCCTGCGGGTCATCACAGTGAAGTTCATCATCGCACCCCCATACAGCGTGCCCCCTCATTTCTCCTTCAGTAACCCCCCCCCCCCACCCCACCCCACACCGCAGTCACTCAGGGATGCTAATGCGCTCAGACCCCGTAATTGGTCCCAGCGAAGCCTAGCCTGTTCCACCTGGACCAGCAGGTGGGTGGGGTGTGTATGTGTGTGTGTGTGTGTGTGTGTGTGGTAGGGGGGGGTACAGTCAGTTCTTAGGCCTCGGAAAGCCATTGTTTGAGCACTCTACCGCTAAAGCCAGCCAAAACAAACACCCCTTTGTTGTTTAGCTCCTTCATACCGCCATAATAACAGGTGTATGTATAGCATTCAGCTGCATTCAAACCAGGTGGTGCTTGGTATAAAGCATCTGAATGGAGCACAAGAATTGTGTGTGTGGGAGGAAAAACCAAGCACAAAGGGAAAAAACATATGTAGAACAAAGAACAACCGTGCACGAAAGAGTGAATACAACATATATATGAGGGAAAAAAGTGAATTGAGAGAAAAAGAGAGAAAATGAAAAAGGAGGAGGTGAAAAGGGAAAGCGAGATAAAGGGAAAACGGAGATGGGGTGGGGGGGGGACCAGATGGGGCATTTAGAAAAGAGAGAGAGAGAGAGAGAGAGATGGAGAGAGAGAGTGTTGCGTTCACTTGGCCCCCGCTGTCATAGAACTGGATTAGAGTGTAGATCAGCCCTGACTCCTCTCTCTCTCTCTCTCTGTGGGAGCTCCGTCTACAAAGGCAAGGCAAAGCTTTGGAGAAGACAGCGCAGCACGTCCAGCAGGTTTCAGGGCCGCGACGGCAGCTCAGCTCCGGCGACGGCCGGAACCTTCCGGAAACCCTCTCCTCAGCCGCGCGCTTCACGCAGGGCTCTGGGCCGCCGGGCCCCTCGGCCATCGACTTTCATGGCTCCTTTTCCTCCCAGAGCAGCCGCCGCTGCCGGTGGACTGACAGGAACCTGTCTGACAGAGCTCAGAGCTAAAACGGAGGAAGGAGCAAACTTTTGTTTGTTTGTTTTTCTTCTTTTCTCTTTCTCACTCTTTTCAAATTTTGAAAGTTTGATAAAAGGTGGCCAGCAGAGCCAAAGGAGGTCACATGTGATAGAGGGTCCTCAAACACAGTGGATGCACTCCGTTGGCATACTCACCTCTTACTTTTATGTCACTATACGCCTGAAACCACTTCAGATTTTTGGAGTGAGTCTTAAAAAGATCAAGTCAGGACTAGAAATGGTGTAGAACAAAATGAGACTTGGGCCCTCTTGTGGCTAACAGCCCATATAACAGCAAATGATTAATGTCAATTATTTAGGTACCATGAAAATGTCAAAATGTTTACAAAAAAGTGTTAATCTTACAAATTTTTACTTTTTTTAAAAAAAAAATATTATATATGTAAATATTTTAAATATGTTTAAAAATGAGTGGAAGTCTCCTTTAGTTTTGTACTTGCAGGTATCGCTGACGTCTGTAACGGTGCAGGTGGATGCTAAGGAACCAGCCGGCCATGCTAAAAACCAGAACATGTGTTTCACACAGCGTACTCAGATTTACCCCTGACTTAGATGAACCTTTCTCATTTTTTTAATCACTGCCACAATCCCAATCACCCAAACAGGTTCAGGTTGAGAACTTATGGCTGAAAAGTGTCTGAATGAACCCTGAATGTTTGACTCTTTCCTAAAGAATGTTGGAGTGAAAGCAACAGAATGAAAAGTGAGATTTTTTTTTTTTTTTTTACAGGGGTGCATTCGGTTATGAATTTGTTGTTTCAGGGGTTCCTCTGTAAAGATCCGAAACATCAGTTCTATGTTCTTTCAGTGTTAACTATTCCAAATGCAGCACGCAGTTCACCGAGACCTTGTCAAACAGATCAGTGTGTGTATATGTGCCTTTCAACAGCTGTGAGTGACAGCCCTGTCTGAGCGGAGTCAGAACTCTTTCGCTGGATAAGGACACCACAGGATTCCATTACAGCTGTGTCTGACTCTGGTCTCTGTTTCTCACTCTCTCGCTCTCCTGTTTGGTATGGGCTACAGGGCCTGGCGATTGGCAGGTATGATCTGGAGCGGTTCATGTCTTTGTAGTCTGGACCATTTCTCATTCCTCTCTTCCCGTACCCCAGTGACGCCAACGCGGGGCACAGCCAGCCCCCAGTCACACCCCTATTGATCAGCCCTCCCCCTCAACTCCTCAACTTATAACCCCCCCCCCCCCCCCCAACTCTGATTCCCTCAACAGCCCAACTTTAAGAATAAAGACATTGCCAAGGCCCATGAGAAAGTGAGACAGGTGGGGGAAAAAGAGACAGTCAGGAAGAGAGGGAGAGAGAGAGAGAGAGAGAGACACACACACACACACAAAAAGAGATATATATCTAAATGACACAAGCGGCTAAAAAAGAAGGAGAACAAGAGGGAGGCGGGGCAAGGACAACTTTGCATGTGGAACTCCTGATCAAAGTCATTCCCTAAGGAGAAGTCTTTAATGAGAGAACTGTACAAGAGACTTGGGAGAAAGGGAGAAAACACAGGGAGAGAGAGAGAGAGAGAGGTCTCATTCTCCATTCCTATAGAGCATGTGGAATTGTACAGAGGATCAGCGTGGGCGGATTTGCGTGTCTGGGTAGCAGCGTTGGGTTGAAGACAGAGCAAGGCCAGGTTAATTAAACCTTGGGGAACTCCGTGCATTTGAATATGTCACACAGGCTGCGGCCGCTGCTGGCACACGGCAAAGCAAACATGTTGACTATGCATTCCGCATTAAAGAGAGAGAGAGTGAGAGAAAGAGAGAGAGAGAGAGAAAGGCCCAACATGCTAATTTGTGCGACGTTCTTGTTTTTCACCTCCCCTCTCTCCTCCACCGCCTCCTCCCCATGCTGCCTATCCCCATCACGGCCTGTCTCCTTCTTAGTTATTAATGTTTGTCGTTAGGCTTGAGGACAAGTGACTGGAAAACCAGCAAAAAATTTATATGGGGCAAATATTGACACAATAGACGGCTCTTGGGTATTTTCCGAGAGGAAAAGATGCAAACTATGTTAATGAACAGTAATTAACCAGGAGGGTTCGTGTCTCATGGATCCCAGATAAATTGGTCCCTGAGTTGCGGGAGACACAGTCCTGAGTTAATCCTCTTTATTACAGAAAGATAAAGAAAGATGACATCATTAGCATACATCTGATGAGATAAAAAGTCCAATTATTTTTTGTTAATTCTTGAATGGAAGATTTTACACAAGGTTGCTAATTGTACATAAAAAAGAGAAGAGACTGAGTGAAAGAGGGAAGTGTTTGAGTGTGTGTATGTGTGTGTGTGTGTGTGTGTGTGTGTGTGTGTGTGTTGGTTGGGAGGGCTGGGGTGGGTGGGTAAGAAAAGAATAAAAGGGTAAAATAAGACACGATTACAAAGGACGAAAAAGGGAATTAAAAAAAACAGAGAGGAAAAAAAAAAAAAGAGAAAAATAGGCTGGTCCTCAGAGAGATAAACTCAAGGACAGGAGGAGCCTTGATAATTGTCTGAGATTTGAAATTCTCTTCTGGAGTACGTGGAAAAAAAAAAAGTCTAAAGGCAACGAAAAACAAGAAAATCTCATACACTTCAGCACGCCATTCTGGTAAAGACTAAAATCAAATAAAAAACATGAGCTCGACAGGGACGCAGTACACATTTACTGTCACCTTTGATTCATGCCTATCACCACGGAACAGCGCCGGGATATTTAAACCGTCAAAGAATTTTTTTGCAGAACCACGTGGAATCTCTCGACCAGTCAGAAACGAAAAGGATGGCGGAGGGTCTCGGGGTCTCGGTATCGACGGCGGTGGAAGAGCAGTTGACTTCGTTCAAATCCTAAACTGAGTGCAATGAACTAAACCCCTCACTCAGTCTACCAGGGCTCTGCTGAAAACTGCGGTACGCAGCCATGACCGAAACAGAACGGAGACGCTTAATCTCGACAAACCAAACTTGTTATCAAGTCAGGAGAGAGTAGGTTGAACACAAGGATTGTCCACTACCCAAACCTCCAGTGTGAAGAGTGGAGTCATCTTAGTCTGAACAGAGTTCCCTGCCATGGACTGGCGACCGGTCCAGGGTGTTTCCCCACCTTTCGCCCAATGAATGCTGGGATAGGCTCCAGCAACCCCCCCCCCCCCCCCCCGCGACCCTAATTATGACAAACGGCTTAGATAGTGAGTGACTGGGTGAGTGAGTGAGTGAGTGAATGAACAGAACTCATGTCATGCTATGGTGGCACACAAGCACTGAGGTTCTCTGGCATGAATGCACGGTGTCACTGAAGAGTGCCACACAAAAAACAGGACAAACAACATTGTTACTACAAATGAGCTCAATTGTTTTAATTCAATGACCAATAGGAAACAAGTACAAATGAATTAGCACAGCAGAATAAGAGAAAGCATTGAGATAGTGTAAACAACCACACCGGAACATGATACTAAACATGGTACCACACAATGACCGTGTGCATTTCAACACACACACACACACACACACACACACACAAAAAGTCCACAGTATCTATGAAAGATTTACAATCACTGTTCAGTAATTTATAAATTAATTAGTTCTTTCATTTCCAACAGAGAGAGTGCAGTGATATTTATACCACTGAATTCTTCTGAGCGAACGACTCACAGTTGAAGACACTTCAACGCGGAGAGACAAAAAAAAAGGGCCTTTGCTTTTGCAGAGGGGCTATGGTCTTCAAAAACATATTTAATGTGCATCTAAAACATCCTGGATTGTGTGCTTTGCGGAAGAGAATTGATTCAAATTTGCTGAAAATGCTTACAAAATGTTTATGCTCTAAAAACCAGAGGGCAACTTGTGTGAACTGCGGGGATTAGCATCATGCTAATGGTACGGCTTGACCGCTGGCTTCCCTTCTGTTGTGGTGAAATAGGGGTGTGAGGAGATATGGGGTTGAGGGGTGGGGGTGGCAGGGGGTAGCGGTGGTATGCGGGGGGGGGGGGTGGTGGTGGTGGGCGGGGGGAGGGGCCTGAGGGGGTGTTGCGACAGAGAGCTTTATAGTCCATTGCTGCAGAGGGGAATGGGGGGTGGGGGGTGGGGTGAGGGGTGGTTGACTTCACTCACACAGTCAGGCTGGACAAAACAGCATCTTAAAGCAGATGACAGCCTCTCTCTCTCTCTCCGTCTCTCTCTCTCTCTCTCTCTCCGTGGTCTTGTTTTCCTGCAGTCAGGGGTTTTCGCTGACTACTGCTCTGAGCACGGCCAGTTCCTCCGTCAGCACTTTCTTCTCCTTCATCTTCAGCACCATGGCGTCCATCAGCAGGGCTGCAGAGGGGATCTGCAGGAGAGAGAGAGAGAGAGAGAGAGAGAGAGGGGGAAAAAAAAAAACACCCACGGCTGTCAAAAAGCAGGATCCGTGTTTTCTTGCTCCTTTCTCTCTCTGACACCTGACAGATTGCTGGTGTGTCAGGAGGAGGTGTCTGTGTGGGAGATGACAGTTGGTACATGGACAGGACAGGAGACAGAAGACGGCTCTGCAGTGCCGAGCTTTGAAAAGTCTAACACGCCGGGCTCTGCTTTAAACCCTTTAAAACAGGCCTATTCAAATGGCGGCCGGATCGTGGACTGGATCCGACCCGAGAGCAAAATCAAGCGGCCCAGGGGAGATAACAGTCAAATTCCAATTACACGACGGTTAGTTCCGGTCGAGTGATTTGATTGGACGAAAGGCATTCCATGAGTACTGATATATGTAATACAATAGCACTGGGATGCTTAACCTCATATATCATTCCGTTTTATGGCACCATAAACAATTTGCTAGTCTTACAAAGTCCATATGTAAATGGCCTGCCAAAACCATCTGGCCCATGAACAAGACCCAGTTGTATAGAAATCTGGCCCATTTGAATTTGTCATGGAACAAGCTTGGTTTAAAATAACTGCAGTTATGTAACCATGTAACTCGTTTACTAATTATGGGAAACACTCCATAACCTCATCTGTCAAAAGTTTTGTCATTGATTGCCCACACAGATTATATATATATATATGTGTGTGTGTGTGTGTGTGTGTATATATAGTAAAGAGAGAGAGAGAGAGAGAGAGATCAAAAGACAGACAGACAGAGGGATAGATAGATAGATAGATAGATAGATAGATAGATAGATAGATAGATAGATAGATAGATAGATAGATAGATAGAAGTCTTTTACATTGCAATGAACCCAAGGTTATACAGTTATGTTCAGTAAGTGTTGGACTGATGGACAGAAGGGCAAGGGAGAAGAGGAGAGATGCAGCAGAGAAGCAAGAAGCGTGTGTGTGTGTGTTTGTGTGTGTGTGTGTTTTGTGTTAGCCTCAGTGTATGCGCACATTTTGTTTTGGTTCCGAATCAACACAAGGACTTTCTGATAATCAGCCCTGGCGATCAAAGGCAGAACTCGCCCATAAATATTCACATCAACTTACTTTCTTTTCGCAAAGCCAGGAAAAGAGTTTTTTCTTTGTTTTTTTTTTGTTTATTTTTTTTCTCTCCTACCGAGTTCTTTCCCAGAGTTTAATAAGCAGTTTTCTTTGCTGGCACCAAGCTTAGTCTTTTTCAGACTAATACAACAAACAGTCAATAGCCGGAGATGCTTTGGCCTTCAGTGTTCATACTGTCTTTTACAGTGAGATAGCAGACTGCCTGGGACTACAGTCAAACTCAACAGATCAGTCTCATCCTCTATTCAAAAGCAGACCAGAGAGAAAGAGAGAAGAACAAAAAGAAAGAGATGAACAGAGTAAAAACAGATGGACAGAAAACAGTGTAAGAGGAGTTGATGCTGTATCCTGAGTCTCAGATACAAAAAACACAGACATACAGGGAGAGAGAGAGAGAGAGAGAGAGAAAGAGAGGGAGAAGGAGAGAGAGAGAGAGTCCCTCCCTCATTAGGGAGAGAAAGGAGCAGTGTTTCTCTTGGGGCCACGCTGGCTGGGGTATAGCAGTCCCAGTGCTGACTGCATCAAAAGCCTGCCAGATCTCCCAGTACACACACTCCGCTGTACACACACTCCACTGCAGCTCCAGTTTATACACAGTACACCACCTCTCTCACTGCTCTCTCACTGTCAGTCACCAGCACTGACACACACTAACACACACAACTGCAACACACCTTAACCTACACACCACCAACCACAACTACACACCACAAACCTACAACTACACAATCCCAACACACCTTAACCTATACACCACAAACCACAACTACACACCACAAACCTACAACTACACAATCCCAACACACCTTAACCTACACACCACCAACCACAACTACACACCACAAAACTACAACTACACAATCCCAACACACCTTAACCTACACACCACAAACCACAACTACACACCACAAACCTACAACTGCACAACCCTTACACATATTAATTAAATACCACAAACTACGACTACACAACCTCAACACACATTAACTACATGCCACAAAACTACAGTAACTACACACCACAAAACTACACAACCCTAGTAGACATTAATTACACACCACAAAACTACAACTACATAAACTACACACCACAGAACTACAATGAAGCATCACAAAACTACATTAGCTACACACCACAAAACTACAACTACACAACCCCAACACACATGAATTACACATCACAAAACTACAATTACACATCACAAAACTACATTAACTACACATCACAAAACTACACTAATTACACAGCACCAACATACACTAACTACACATCACAAAATTATAATAGCTATACAATTCCAACACACACTAACTACACAATCCCAACACACATTAACTTCACATCACAAAAGTACGATAATTACACATCAAAAAACTACACATCATAAAACTACACTAACTACACAGAGAGAGTCAGGTCTCTGAGCTGGGATGTGACAAAGAAAGGACTCATATGACGTCAGTAAATTTAAGAAGTGTTTCTTTTATGTAATGGACCACAAACAAGTTCTAATTAAAGACACAAACGGCAACCTAACACAAGACAGTGTGACATAGGTTCACAAAGTCTTACAACAAGCTGTCGTACTCATGTAAAAACGTAGAAATGCAGAAGAAAACGGTTTAAAGTTATGTCTGCTATCAATTAAGAGATGATTGGGAGACCTTCTATAGATGCATTCTAGATGGTGAAAACCATTATCAAATCAAATCACGTGCTGTGGGGGTGCGTTGGGGGGGGGGGGGGGGGGGGGGGGGGTCACGGGGAAGAGGTGGGCGTCCGGGGGGGGGGGGGGTTCGGCTGCTGTCATTATCATCTAATGCCTGTGTTAGCAGGTAACCCTTTCTACACCCCACCCCTCCCTTCCCCAGGCAGGTCCGGCCAGTCGATCACTATTCACCAGTGCTCTGAGTTGCCCTACGTTTTCATTCACACACCCAAGGCGCTGATCTGCCCTCGTTCGGCTATTGACTCGTGGGGTCTTTGGAGAGAAGGGGGGAGAGGGTTGGGGGGGGACACCCTGGACAATGTAAAGGTGTTTTATAGACCAATTAAATGACACTAGTTCTACAGAGCCTGAGGCCATCCTGCAGGCAGTCACAAACGTACAGCGCTCCAAGCTACTGCTCCCACTGCGACTCCGTGTCTTCTCTCTCACTCTCTCTCTCGTTCTATAGTTCACATCACTGCCGAACAGATCCATCAGGCCCCTTTTGTTCTGGGCCTAAGTGAGGAAAAAAAAAAAACAAAAACGAGAGTTTAAAGGAGTTTTCAACAGCCCCATTTGCGAAGCGATGGTAGATGGCTAACGCGTCCACGAGTACAAACAAAAGACCATGAGACAATGTGTTCATCGGTCTATAAACAGCTGCACGTATCGAAATGACTCTTTCATACATTTGTTGTGGACTTTTTTTTTTTTTTTTTTAGTAACAAAGGACAATGATAGTTTGTGAGGAGGCAGCTAATCTGGACCCTGCTGCAGTGGTAATAACTGTGTTAGACAGCTTATGCGTTTGGCAGAAGCCTTCGTAACCTCTTAGAGATGAAGAGGTGCTGCAGATTTTGTCAGACGTGTTTAACGAGCACCCTCCTCCCGCGCACCCACGACGTCTCCGCTCGCCGACAACACTACTGATGTCATCGCAGTGGAATGTGTCAATTTTAAACCACCCAGTCTCCCTGAGTGAATATCTGACCTGATCAACTTTGTAGTTAATGTCACTTTTTACATACACACTCACACATGCATGCACGCGCACACGCACACACACACACACACACACACACACACACACACACGCGTGCTGACAAACTAGGCCACAGTGGGGAGGGATTTAAAGCCAAAAAAAAAAAACCACACAGCTGCTTTTTTCCTCTGATCACAGGAGAAATATAAAGCTTTCTGATCTTTGATCTTCGCACCTATTTTTTTTTTTTTTTTTATTTGTTCTAAAATCAAAGTTATCAAACGGGAATAATAACAAGAACAACAACAACAAAAAAAGCCCACAAATAACAAGCCCTACTAAAAGTCTGCATTTGATTAGAAGATAATGACTATGTCACATGCAAGAGAGAGAGAGAGAGAGAGAAAACACTACTCAGGTAAGAAAAATCAAGCCAAACACCAATCTATTCTTCTCCAGTCTTATAATTACTCCCTTCACCAGGCTGTTCCTCTGTATTCTCCCCTCTAAGGCCACTGGAGACTGATATGAAAGGGAGTTGGACACTTGGGGCCATAGATACCGTAATTAAAAATCTCTCTCTCTCTCTCTTTTTTTTGCTCTTCTCCTCTCCTCTCTCGATCTTAAATGTTGTTTCTACCGTTAGGTCTGTGCATCCCGGGCTGTTAGATCTGACCTAAATACACCCAAGGATTAAGGGAGGAAGACACCGGGCCTTTGTTTTGTTTTGCCCTTCCTCATTAGCGATCGATAGAGAGGCATAATGAGATTTCAGAGACAATAGAGCTGGTTCTGATTTGCTGGGGTGGCTGATTTTTTTTTTTTTTAAAGTGCTGTTTCATAAAGGTAGCGTTTCAGTGACCCGTGAAATACTGCATCTGTTGACTGTTTGTTGCGTGTTTAGTTTATGACGGCGTGTTAGGTGATTGACTAGGCTAAACAGTTACTTTTACACTGAACCTGGGTTAAATGAATTGGTTGGAGATTTGAGTGATGGGGTTGTGTCCCGATCCTTTCTTTCCCTGTACTGGTTCTTCTTCATCTTGTGTCCTTCTCTTCTACAGTTATTATAGTTCCAACAGGACGGAGTGGATTGAAGCCATACTGGCAAAAAAAAAATCACATGCAAGGCCTTCAGAGAGTGATTCTTTAGTTCTGTGAATGTGGGCGTTTGATTTCAAATGCATTCAAGCACCAGAGGGACAGGGTTGGCACTATCTGCTCCTCAATAAGAATTAGAGAGGTACCCCCCCCCCCCACCCCCGCGCGCCCCCTTTCAAATGCAAACTCTGAATTCACAACATAGTTAACATTACCAAACACATTGGAGTCTGAAATTCCCCAAATTTGTGCTCAGAGAAGAAGCAGATTCCCAGAACTGTGCTGTGTGTGTGTGAGAGAGAGAGAGAGTGTGTGTGTGTGTGTGTATGTGTTTCTGTGTGAGAGAGAGAGTGTGTGTGTGTGTGAGAGAGAGTGAGTGTGTGTGTGTGTATTTGTGTGTGTGAGAGAGAGAGAGAGAGAGAGTGAGTGTGTGTGTGTGTGTGTGTGTGTGTGTGAGAGAGAGAGAGAGAGTGAGTGTGTGTGTGTATTTGTGTGTGTGTGAGTGAGAGAGAGAGAGAGAGAGAGAGAGAGAGGGAGTGAGAGTGTGTGTGTGTGTGAGAGAGAGAGAGAGAGAGAGAGAGTGAGTGTGTGTGTGTGTGTGTGTGTGTGTGTGTGAGAGAGAGAGAGAGAGAGTGAGTGTGTGTGTGTGTTTGTGTGTGTGTGTGTGTGTGTGTGTACACTTTTAGAAAACTCAGTCAGGATTGTCCCCTGGGAGAGGAAAAGCTGTAGAGAGAAGAGTCTTGTGCTGTAGGGAACCTGACCCAGAGTCCTGTGTTTGCTGTCAGTGACGTAGCCGCCACACTCATTAAAAGAGCTTTAATTAGAGTCACTCTCTTCAGCAAGCACACAGCGCTAGTTTCTCATCACTGCTCATTTACACACACACACACACACACACGCACACACACACACACACACACACACTGTACCTCTCCACACAAAACGACAGACTTTACACCATTCGCTCTGTTACAGAGTAGCCAAACAGTGACAACACAGTTTTTTCCCTGATCATCAGCAGTCAGTGGACATGAAGCCAACCAATCAACAAACGAAAAAATTTCACCACCTCTTCAGTGTCACAAGTAATAATAATAACAATAATAATAACAATAAAGATAATAATAATAATAATAATAATAATAATAATAACAAAAATAGCTACATAAATGTAAGAGTTAGTTGGGGGGGGGGGGTGGGGGGCACGTCATTACGGCAGCAGTCATTTCCCTGTGTTCATAAAGGCCCCTCTCTCTCTCCGTTATAATTTACCTCCACTCAATAATTAGGATTCCACAAATAAAGCCGGGGTATTCAATCAATAGAGGCAGGCCTGTGGGGTCTACTGCGCTGGACGGCAGGGGCCTGTGGGCGGAGACGCTTCAGCCAGAGGTTGGGTTATTCATGGCCCAGACGCCCAGGCCCCAGGGAGCCCTCAGCACAGCATTATTGGATGGCTATTCTGTCCCAGTCTGTGACTGTTCACAGAGAGAAAGAGAGAGAGAGAGAGAGAGAGAGAGAGAGAGAGAGAGAGAGAGAGAAGGAAGGACTGTCGATTTTATTAAGAGTTACGGTTATAGAGCAGACACCAAATAGCTGCAGTGTGCTGTGTGAACGAGAGAGAGGGGAAGGGGAGAGAGAGAGAGAGAGACAGAAAGGAGAGGAAATGAAAAAAGATTGGCCAGTGTGGAGCGGTACAGAGAGGAGGAAGATGGAGACAATTTAACAGACTAGTAATGTACAGTTTGATATACAGATGCACTAATATAACCACACAGACATCTTTCACTGTGGCTGCACTAAATATCTATTAAAGTAACAGCATACCTTAGTTAACAACTTAACCAAGACAGAAAAATGACACCTTTGTCACACAGCTGGCCCCATTACACAGAGAGAGAGCCCAGATAACACGACACGTCCATGTGAGATGCATCAAAGCCGATGACACACAGACACACCCGTGGGGAGAGGGAGAGGGAGAGGGAGGGGGAGAGAGACGTTGTCTTGTTATGTTGACATGTGGAGCAGAGTGACAGGCCGTGGAGAGTGATGGCTGGAATATTGACTGGGTCACTGTGATAATATAGTCAAGTCCCACTGGCTCTGCCATTAGAGTCAGACAGTGACAAACCACAGTACACTATATACAGCTCCAGCAGTAAAGACACACACACACACACACACAGTTATAGACAGACAGACAGACACACACACACACACAGTTATGGACAGACACACACACACACACGCACGCAGTATAGACAGACACACACACACACACACATACACAGACACAAACACACACATGCACGCACGCACACACACGTGCACACATACCACAAACACACACAGAAACACACACACACACAGTATAGACAGACACACACACAAACACACGCACGCACGCACAAATACAAAGAAACACACACACATACTTACTGATACACGCACGTGCACATGAACATGCACGCGCACTCACACAAACGCAAAATTCTCACGAACACACACAAATACACACAAAGACACACTCAAACACACACACAAACTCCACCTCAAGATGAAAGAGAAACACGCCGTCAGTGAGAGTGGCACTCTCTGCTCCTGTGAAAAGCGCTGTCAGCGAAAGTGTCTGTGGTCAGTAACAGGTGCTCCAATAGACTCCACTCTGAACACAGATACGTTTACTTTATCCACCTGCCGTCTCCTCCTTTATTACTCAGTGCGTCTGTGCCGTTTCACTTAATCTCTGTATGTGAGACACACACACACACACACACACACACGGGACTGTGTCTCTTAATTCAGTTTGTGTGTCGCACTCAGACACACACGCACACAGTTCAGTATCGACGTGCTGGCCCTCTTCCTCTACATGTTCCCACGAAAAAAAATCTCACCTGCCAACAAACTGGCTTTGATCCTTGATCACTACCGGGTGCCAGAGTCCTCGTCCCCAAGGACTGTGTGTTTATTAAGAGAGAGAGAGGGGGGGGGGTGGAAAAAAGAAGAGAGAGAGAGAGAGAAGACAAGTGACTTGAAAGGGAAGAAAAACTAGTTCCCGGGTCACGGTGGCAGTGTCTGTGCCGTTCTCAGGGGATGAGGGACGGAGAGAGATAGAAAGAGTGAGGGAGAAGAGGAGAGAGGAGAGATGAGAAGGGGGGGGGGGGACTCAGGCTTGTCATCCAGAGCAGAGCTCTGGCGGCTGGGGCGAAGGAAACGTCAATAGCTGCCCGCTGGTTCTCAGAGTCTCTGGTGAACTCTCTCTCATTCTCCCAGAATCGACAACACTGCCAAATCAATACGCAGCCCACTACTAACAAGCTGCCTCGAGGTCTCAGCCAGAGAGAGAGAGAGAGAGAGAGAGAGAGAGAGAGAGGGGAGAGTGGGAGGAATGGCTGACGACAGCCTGGCTAGTCTCAGAGCTGTCCGTCAGCGTGAAAAAAGAGAAAGAGAGAGAGAAAGAGAGAAAGGCAGGATGGCTGGATTATCTTGAGATGAGGTGCCAAGGTCAAATGTCAGAGGAAATGTTGTCGTGGGGATGGAAAAGTGCTAGTGGCTGATGCTTGGTACAGAGTTCACACACTCTCTCACACAGAAAAACAGAACTGCCGCTTGTAGTACCAATTCACTGAACTGTGAAATTGTGAATGCTACATTTAGATGTTTAGTGCATGACTCTAAATGCTCTTCATGGTCAAAATCTGCCAAATAATGAACTGTTTACTCAAGGCTAATGTGTCATTCACAGACACATCCTCTTCAGTAATACAGAGCAGGCAGCAGAGCAGGTAATGTAATGTAACAGTGGTGTATAATTAGGAGAGGTAATGTAATGTAACAGTGGTGTATAATTAGGACAGGTAATGTAATGTAACAGTGGTGTATAATTGAGACAAGTAATGTAATGTAACAGTGGTGTATAATTTAGACAGGTAATGTAATGTAACAGTGGTGTGTAATTGAGACAAGTAATGTAATGTAACAGTGGTGTATAATTGAGACAGGTAATGTAATGTAACAGTGGTGTATAACTGAGACAGGTAATGTAATGTTACAGTGGTGTATAATTTAGACAGGTAATGTAATGTAACAGTGGTGTATAATTGAGACAGGTAATGTAATGTAACAGTGGTGTATAATTGAGACAGGTAATGTAATGTAACAGTGGTGTATAATTAGGACAGGTAATGTAATGTAACAGTGGTGTATAATTGAGACAAGTAATGTAATGTAACAGTGGTGTATAATTTAGACAGGTAATGTAATGTAACAGTGGTGTGTAATTGAGACAAGTAATGTAATGTAACAGTGGTGTATAATTGAGACAGGTAATGTAATGTAACAGTGGTGTATAACTGAGACAGGTAATGTAATGTTACAGTGGTGTATAATTTAGACAGGTAATGTAATGTAACAGTGGTGTATAATTAGGACAGGTAATGTAATATAACAGTGGTGTATAATTGAGACAAGTAATGTAATGTAACAGTGGTGTATAATTTAGACAGGTAATGTAATGTAACAGTGGTGTGTAATTGAGACAAGTAATGTAATGTAACAGTGGTGTATAATTAGGACAGGTAATGTAATATAACAGTGGTGTGTAATTGAGACAGGTAATGTAATATAACAGTGATGTATAATTAGGACAGGTAATGTAATGTAACAGTGGTGTATAATTGAGACAGGTAATGTACTGTAACAGTGGTGTATAACTGAGACAGGTAATGTAATGTTACAGTGGTGTATAATTTAGACAGGTAATGTAATGTAACAGTGGTGTATAATTGAGACAGGTAATGTAATGTAACAGTGGTGTATAATTAGGACAGGTAATGTAATGTAACAGTGGTGTATAATTAGGACAGGTAATGTAATATAACAGTGGTGTATAATTAGGACAGGTAATGTAATGTAACAGTGGTCTATAATTAGGACAGGTAATGTAATGTAACAGTGGTGTATAATTAGGACAGGTAATGTAATGAACAGTGGTGTGTAATTGAGACAGGTAATGTAATGTAACAGTGGTGCATAATTAGGACAGGTAATGTAATGTAACAGTGGTGTTTAATTGAGACAGGTAATGTAATGAACAGTGGTGTGTAATTGAGACAGGTAATGTAACAGTGGTGTATAATTAGGAGAGGTAATGTAATGTAACAGTGGTGTATAATTAGGACAGGTAATGTAATGTAACAGTGGTGTATAATTAGGAGAGGTAATGTAATGTAACAGTGGTGTATAATTAGGACAGGTAATGTAATGTAACAGTGGTGTATAATTGAGACAGGTAATGTAATGTAACAGTGGTGTATAATTGAGACAGGTAATGTAATGTAACAGTGGTGTATAATTAGGACAGGTAATGTAATATAACAGTGGTGTATAATTGAGACAGGTAATGTAATGTAACAGTGGTGTATAATTAGGACAGGTAATGTAATGAACAGTGGTGTGTAATTGAGACAGGTAATGTAATGTAACAGTGGTGTATAATTAGGACAGGTAATGTAATGTAACAGTGGTGTATAATTAGGACAGGTAATGTAATATAACAGTGGTGTATAATTGAGACAGGTAATGTAATGTAACAGTGGTATATAATTAGGACAGGTAATGTAATGAACAGTGGTGTGTAATTGAGACAGGTAATGTAATGTAACAGTGGTGTATAATTAGGACAGGTAATGTAATGTAACAGTGGTGTGTAATTGAGACAGGTAATGTAATGTAACAGTGGTGTGTAATTAGAGCAGGACTGAGGACAAACACATCTCTTTCTCTGCAGTGACTGACTCCACCCCCGTAAGCCCTAGCTCTGCTGTCACTGTGTAGAAAGGGCTTGAGTGTTTTCAGACAGGAGATGATACCGACCTGCTGCTGGAGGATCTTTATCACACGTTCCAACCATTCCCTGTCTCCTCTGTCCTCCACACTGTCCTCCTCAGTGTCCTGGAACACACACACACACACACACACACACACCACCACCACCAATTCAGATAAGATCTTTGGCAGAACATGACAAGAGTTCAGACCTCTGAGGTTTTAGGACCAATGCAAAATAAAATATGTTGGGTTGCTGAGAATGGCGGGAGACTTTTCTCTTTGTTTTAGTGAAGTGTAGAGAGAAAGAAAAGGAGGATAGAGAGGGAAGGAGAACGAAAAGCTGACCTTAATTGGGACTTTTATAGGACTTTCAGCCAAACATGGTCAGTTGCTATTCATTTCTCTCTCTCTCTCTCTCACTTGTCTGGAATCGGGCACTATGGCAGTAGGGCGATCGTTCAGATTCATTCAAGGAGAAATCGATTGATTTACGCAGAATTTGACTCGTTTTCTGTTGTTCACATTCGTGTTCACCATCCTGTGGGGTGTGGCCAATTCGATTCAAATAGAAACTAGTGAATCAGTTTGAAAATGCTGAGGTCTTTGTTCTGCTCAGAGAGAGAAGAGAGTGTGCAGTGGCACCGGTGTGGAGTGAGAGGAGACTCTCATTAAGAAGACAGACACAGACTCTCTTGGCCAGAGGGGACTGACTGTTACCTTACTGAATGCCCCCCTGTTTAATAGACACCTAACAAAGGAAAGAATGAACAGTGGAAAATGACAAAAAAAAAAGTGTCTAGCTGAAGACGTCCTCGGAAAGGAAAAACCTTGTTCCAAAAGCTGAATCTAACAATGAAGTGCACGGTTCTGCTCAGAACTTCATTCTATTAGGTGAAGGAATGTTTAATTATTAATTTTTTGTCCAAAACAATGTCATTTCTCAAACTGACACATATATTCCTGTTGTGAACAAGAAGATAAAGATAAAGAAACAGAAAGTCTGATGTGAACCTCCATGTTCGGGTCAGAACCAGAGCGGTGCTGTGTCAAACGTCTGTCTCTCTTTTTTGGTAATTAACCTCAGTGGCTTTGGTCTTCTTACCTTAACATAGCTGAGCTGGAAAAACATTCCCTCATAAGTCTTTTCTACAGTTAGTTATCGGACCCTGAGCATCGTCGGAACATGGTTCTCTCACCTCGTCCGTGTCTAGCATGTCGGCGAGGTCGGTCTCCGTCATGTTGAGGATAGAGGCCGCGATGGACTGTGCCCTGGCCATGGAGTTTTTGGAGGGCCCGGCCGAAATCTTCCTCCTCTTAGTCCTCCTCCTCTTCCTCAGCTGTGCTTTGGTCTCTTGCACCTCCCGGACCATCTCGCCGGCCAGGGCCTGAAGATTAAATGGAAAGATGACGTGAACGAGTAAAGAATAAAACATAAAACTGTTTCTCGCAGATGAATTAAAAGCGTCATGGACGCATACCGAGTCAGTCAAGATGAGATTCTTAAGCCTATCTCTCGTTCAACGAGCGTTTTTTTTTTTTCCGATGCTGTTGTTTTTTATTTATTTATTTATCTCCTTTTGGACTCATGCGCAGAGATGGTGTTGCTTCGCTCTCGGACAGGAGAGCAGTAAAAGTTTAAAGGTTCTCCACTGGCTTGATGAGGAATTAGACTCGAGAGACAGAGAGAGAGAGAGAGAGAGAGTGAGAGACGCAATGAAAAAAAGGCAAACCTTTCTTTTATTTATTTGCTTTGGCGTTGCACTCATCATAACAGAGGTGTCTCAGAAGAGTGTGAAAAATTGAGCTGTGAGAGGAGAGAATATAAAATGGCGGAAGGTTGGGCTAGCCGCGTAACAGGCCTCGTTCAGCCTGAAACCACAGAGGAGACGAGCTAAACGAGAGCTACGCTAAACAGAGAGAGAGAGAAAGAGAGAGAGAGAGAGAGAGAGAGAGAGAGGGGAAAAAAAAACACACAAGCTGCCACTGTACGGAGGAGAGTCAATAAAACAAACTCCCCTTTGCTTCATTTTGAGCTTATTGATTGAAGCAATAATCTGTATTATCATTCCCTGTGTGTGTGGAAGGGAAAAAAAAACAAAACAAAAAACTTCACCTTGGAATGGACATTCAGTGAACGCACACACGCAAACACACACACAAAACCAAGGAAAACATTCCACACACACGCACACACGCACGTGCGCGCACGCACGCACACGCACGCGCAGCTGTGTATACGGCCGATGCTCCGAGGCCAGTACCGGGTCCTGGACGGCGATGTTTGTATGATTTGTTTGAGTTATCCTTATCATAAATGCAAAAATAAAAGCCCATTAGCTTTCAGTGGAGACCACCGCGTTTCGACAGGGAACTGCTTTCGATGGACCACGCCGGTACGGTCACGCGTTTTATGCATGCACGGGGCATTGACCCTGCAAACACAGATATCTACCAAAGAGACTTTTCTTTCCAAGCATAATAGAAATATTACTATCCATATGTGGGTACTACTGAAGTTTAAAAAAAAAAATAAATAAAATAAAATCTTTTTGGTCTGTGCTGTGGAGGTCTTGTCTGTCTGTTTTTCTGCAGAGAGCACTTCCCTGTGTGTGCGCGCGTGTGTGCGTACGTGTGCGCGCGCGCGCGTATGTGTGTGTGAGTGTGCTTCTGTGGTCGAATCTGTAGAGTTTAATTTAAAGAAACGTGCTTGCGTTTCGCTCGACATTTTTTTTTTTCCCCAGACTCCTGATAGCCCAGGCCGATTGGCGTTTCCCTGGAGACGTCCCTCAACTGACTGTCAAATAACCTACTGCTTTATTTACAGTCTAATAGATATTCACTGTCACCAGTCAAGGGTTAGATTCAATAGACCTAAGCCCGGTGTGCGGAATAATCCGGAAAGAGATTAAGTGAATTTATCACTCATTCTCCGTGCCTCCCCTGCGTCTGCCCAGAAGCCTGTTAGCACGGAGCCAGACTGGGGTGAAGGGGTGGGGGTCGAGGGGGGGGGGTGCGGGTGTCGGCGAGGGTGGAGGGGGGCGTGACAGCGGCGGCTCTTACCCACAATCACCTCTGCCTGAGGGCCAATTTAGACAGAGCCTTACCGAGCAGAGGGATTAGGACATGGGGATGGAGATCAAACGGCCGGCGAGATCCTGTCCTTCTTTTTTTTTTTTTTAAATGACGAGCCGGATATATCAAACTGTCCTTTTTTTTAAATGACCGGTCTGCGATGTCGACTGTGTTAAGATTCTAACTGCATCGAAACGGGGGGACTATGAGACGCAGCAAAGACATATAACACAAAATGGACCATCGTATCCAAGTACTTTTTCATGCACCTTCTCAAAACAACAACAACAACAACAACAAAAAACCTGTTTCTTTTGACTTTTAAACCCGGAACACTGGAACCCCCCCCCAAAAAAAACAGTCAACTGCGGGCATTTGAAACATTCAAAATAAGGAGACCGGCAATCTGTTGCTTGCTATTTGAGGCGAAAAGTGAGCGAAAGGCAAAATGGTAGGCAGCTGTGTATGGGAACACAAAGAGACAGAGCTGAAGTCTTTGCTTTCTTAAACACAAAATCTCATTCGCAGCTCTTTTCAAACCCATATCCTATAAGTCTTATCGGCATTAATGGACTCTAAAAGCTGGGCCTAGGCACTCTGACACTGTGTGTGTGTGTGTGGGAGAGCTGAGGTCTTGGTTACACTGTAACGTTTGCTTGTCTTGGCTCATTTGCCTTTTTGATCATTTGGTGAAAGAAGTGAGCTGTTTGTTCGGTTTTTACCTGTGTGAAGGAGCGTAGCTGCTCCAGCTGGGAGTGGGCCAGGCTCAGTTTGCTGTTCACACTGTCCAGGGACTGGGAGCTCTGCTGGGCCAGACTGTGCATCTGAGCTGAGGCAGTTTGCTCCAACTCAGCCATGGCCTTCTCACACTCCGCTACACGCGCCTGCAGCGCCGACACTTTCTGCTCCTACACGCACACGCACACAATCACAAACACACACACACACACACACATGCGTGCGCATACATACACACATACACACGTGCATACATACATACATACACACACACACACACACACAAAGCCACACACATGCACAATAACTTAGTCAATGTAATTACAATTACATTATAGAATTACAATTACAATTACAAACCTCTACCAACACAACTCAGCACAGACTTACTGAGTACTGAGCTTTGCCAGTAATGCAATGTTTGCAGCAGGTTCTTGTCCAATTAAAAATCAAAAGAAAACAAACAAATAAACAAAATAAAATAAAACTTGTGTTTGATGTCACACATGGTGTTCAGCGTCAGTGGTGAGGTCCTCTACCTTTCGGTCGAGGTCCTCTTTAAGTTTCTGACAGGAGGACTCATGTTGGCTTTTCTCTTTAGTGGCCACAGACAGTCTCCTCTTCAGTGATTCGATGAAGGCCTTTCTGTTAGACGCCTCCTCTGTGAGACTTTTCACCTGCAACACGACACACGGCAGGCTGAAGTCCAGAACCGTCTCTCTCATCACAGAAATCAGACAAGGAGCTTCAGTTAACCATGTCTAAAATGGGACTCGGTCAAATACACCAGAGTCTCCTTCATTAAAATACTGAAGGATCATTTTCATGTTCAATTCTTTTTGTTTTAATTTAGATAGATGTAAGATGCTGTCATAAATACGAGAATAGGAGACATGTTTCAGTGCATATCAATTACAATTTTAGTGATTTTTAGGTCTTAGAATGGAAGCTGAAAAACTTCTGTTGGTTCTGGTGTTGAACATCTTTATTTATATGATTTTGTTTCATATTTTCTATCAGTCATGAGGCGAAATACTGAATAAATGAAAATGTTGAAAGAATCTTACTTTCTTCTCAAGGTCTTCGATGAGTGATCGCTGGTTCCTCTCAGCATCCTGTAACACTTTCAGTCTGCTCCTCAAATCCTCTACCAACTGCCTCTTCATCACCACGTCTCTCTCACACAGACTGGCCCTGAACGCAGTGATCAGACAACAAAGTTTACCTCCCTCTCACACTGACACACCCTGAACACAGTGATCAGACAACACAGTTTACCTCCCTCTCACACAGACACACCCTGAACACAGTGATCAGACAACACAGTTTACCTCTCTCACACAGACACGCCCTGAACACAGAGTTCACACAGCACAGTTTATCTGTCTCTCACACAGACTGGCCCTGAACACAGCATTAAGACAACACAGTTTACCTATCTCTCACACAGACTGGCCCTGATCACAAAATTCACAACACAGTTTATCTGTCTCTCACACAGACTGGCCCTGAACACAGCATTAAGACAAAACAGTTTACCTATCTCTTACCCTCTCACACACAGACTGGCCCTGAATACAGTTTACCTCTCTCTCACACAGACTGACCCTGAACACAGTGTTCACACAACACAGTTTACCTGTCTCTCACACAGACAAGCCCTGAACACAGTGTTCACACAGCACAGTTTACCCCTCTCTCACACAGACTGGCCCTGAATAGAGTTCAGAAAATACAGTATATATGTCTCACACCAACTCAGTTTTCAGCTCAGTAACATGTACATTTAGAGACCAATTCTAGGATGTTCTGGTTTCGAAGGCAGTATTAAAGGCATTTAGTCTTGTTACATGTTTATAACAGAGTTATAAACACAACACAATGTTTTATAAAAAGGAAAAAGCTGTGCACCAAAGGATGCTCTGTAAAATTTTAAGATGCTGCTCTAACAGAAATTCATAAAACGTGTAAAGGACTGCTAAAAAACATCCTCCTCTAAAATCAATGTTTTTGTAACCTGTTTATAACAGTGTAATAAACTCACAGAATGAACAGAACATACATCATTATCAAAATGACAAAATGAAAATCGAAATCAAAATGACGAGTATTAAAATATCACTCAAAAGAAAAAGAGTGAGTTTGAAAAAAAAACAACAAAAAGGTATTTTTCTTCTTTTCCATATTCCAGATTTCACAAAGAAAAGAAGCCGAGACAGAACGTTCCAAGACGTCCACTGCTTAGTCATCCCTACGTCTCAACGACGAACGAGCGCCGTCAAATTCTTAACCCAGAGAGACTGGAGGAAATTCGGGGGATAAATGCTTTGTGTGGGGTTGCCATGTGGAGGTGCGGCTGATGTGAGGTGCGTCATGGGCAGCCACCTGTCCTCAGCCCTGAAGAGACTTTCTTTAATGAGGAGTCTGGCTTGTGCTTTAAGTAAATGTCCAGCCCTCCCTTGGTAAAAAAAAAAGTGCCCTGAGCAAACGCGCTGAATAAATGTAAGGTCCTTCTTATTGGAGTGACATTAAATTAAATGAAGAGGCCGGGGGGAGGCGGGGAGGGGCTGAGGAAAAGGCTACCCAGCGGACCCTGCCATTAATGAGAAAAGCCGTATTGACCCTCCTGCAGCCCCCGGTAGTTTCTCCTGTTGACTTATAGCGCCGTTTCACTCTTCCTTTCTCGCTCTTTTTTTTTTTTTCCCCCTCTCTCCATCCTGCTCTAGAGAGCTAAGGGCAATTAGGTCTATAACATTTATTTTAGATGTTCTTGTGTCACTCAAAAAGAGAGAGAGAGAGAGAGAGAGGGAGAGAGAGAGAGAGAAAATGTTGATGTAAAAAAAAAAAGAAAAAAAAGAACGCGGGATATTTTAGATGGGGTGTGGGGGTGATGGACGGAGAGAGAGAGAGAGAGAGAGAGAGAGAGAGAGAGAGAGAGAGAGAGAGAGAGACACCAGGTATTTATGAGGACAGCCGTGAAGCAGAGAAGGTGCCGTTGCCTTCCACACAGTTAAAACGCTCAAACATTTTTCTCTTTCTTTTTTTTTCTTTACAGCACGTTTCTTTTCTTTTCTGTTTTTTTTTTTTTTCTCTTTGCATGCGCCGCAGGCCGATAATGACGATGTTAACAGCTCTTACCGACCGGCTTGTTTCCACGCAGATATAAAAACAAAAGAGACTTAAACATGCATAGTGTCCAAACACAACACGGCGCACATGAAAGACAGGTCGTCATAAATAAGGCAAGGGCGTTGGTGTCGGATATTGACTGAAGACGCAGCGAGTGTGCTTTGAAATTCTCTTTTTCTTCCCTTTTTTTTTCTTTTTTTGAAGACAGCACGGATCATGGCCCCTTGGCGTAAGAGAGGCGATGCATTTTTTACAGTGTCTAGACATACATGTCTTTCATTCAAACGAGCCACTGCGGCAGGCACAGGGAGAGAAAGAGAGAAAGAGAGAGAGAGGGAGAGAGAGAGAGAGAGAGAGAGAGATAGAGAGGGAGAGAGGGAGAGAGAGAGAGAGATTTTATGGTTCACAGGGACTCTTCTGCCACATGAAGAGAGAACATGAGGATGGGTAACGGGACCACAGATCTTCCCTCCTCCTGACAGACAGTCTCACACACACACACACACACACACACACACACACACACGCGCACCCCCACACGCGCACACACACGCGCACACACACGCACACACACACACACACAGAGTCAAGCCCAAATGAGCCTCAGTGGCACACACTCACATGTTGAGAGCACTAACAAAGTAAAGACAGAGAGTGAGAGAGAGAAAGAAAAGAGGAAGGGACCAGGGAGAGAAAGACAGAGGGTCAAAGCACGGCAGCACTGGGGATCTAAAGCAGCGTATTTCTCTAGACATGACAACTTTAGAGTGAACAGGAACACAAAAGTAGTGTGTGTATTAGTGTGGGAGTAACTGGGGGGAAATAAATAAATAAATAAATGAATAAAAAAGACTGATCCATGCATGCTGAGAACAGCCACACGGGGGAAACAGACACTGCAGATGGATGAGAGAGAGAGAGAGAGAGAGAGAGAGGGAGAGGGAGAGAGATAGAGAGAGAGGGACCCATACCTCTCCTGAAGCTCTTTCAGTTTCTGTTCTCTGTCATTGAGCTCTGACTTTAGGCTCTTGTTAGCGGCTGAGTGTTTGGTCGTTTCGTTGATGGCGTTCTGAAAAGGAGACACATAGCTCTCACAGACCGCACTGACATCACGGTTCACAACAGCCCCATATCATGCATGACCGCGGTGCTGCACACAACGAATAGGAGCATTAGGAAATGTGGAGCCAGAGTGGATGAGGTGTAGCTCAACTGAGGGCAAAAGAAAGAAAGCTCGCTGTTAGAGTGGATTCCAGTTCAGTATCACATTTAAGGTGAAGGGATATGAGTGTCGCTGTAGGAACACTGATACTGTTTAGTCATACAGGTACCTCTCACCTGTCACACACACACAGACATGCACACACGCATACACACACAGAAACAAACACACACATGTGCACAGACACGCACATGCACAGACACACACACATGCGCACAGAGATACACACACACACACGCACGCGCACACACACACACACACACACACACACGCAAACACACAAATGCACACAAAGACACACACACATGCACGCATACACACAAAAACACATACACACAAATACATACAGACACACACACACACACACACACAAACACAGACACGCAGAAACACACATACACAGGGTCCCTGGTGGCTCTTAATGACAGTCAGGGGGTGGCAGAGAGCCTGTGATCTTGCGGATGACGGATATTTGTGTGTGCACCTTTCCTTTGGTTTAAAGGAACTACAGTCTCCTGTGTAAGGATCTGTCAGGATGTCTCTCTCTCTCTCTCTCTCTCTCACACACACACACACACACACACACACACGGCAATGCTGATAAGAAACATGACTGAGAGCGTGATAGTGATGAAACAGTGATTTGCTGGGCTCTGATCACTGACATATGCTTTTCACATCCAGGCATATCAAACACTAGCATGTCCCCACACACTCTAAACCCCCCCCCCCCCACTCAATTTACAAGACACAACATCTCAGAGACTTCAGCTGCATCAATTAAAACATTACAGAGAACATTATGACAATAATAATAATAATAACAATAATAATAATAAGAATGAAAAAATCCACAATCCAGTTGCAGAGGGAAATGTGAGAAAGTCTTCCACTTCAGTTCTAATAACCACAGGAACAAGCTTAGTTATCTGAAGGTGAGATATGAGTCAAATATAAACTGAATGCTGAGTGCAGTTCAACACTAATGTCACGAGCACTGTGGCATTGGCACCAGCATGAAACAAGTTGAACTGACCTCTTTCATTAAACAATAAAACTTCAGTCTGATCCGAACCTCTGATCTGATCTGACGTTTCGACAGGACTATATTTTATACCAAGTTTTTAAAGTTAGTCATTAATCAATTAATTAATTACATTTACAGAAACCTAACTATCAGCTCTTAAAGGGGACTGAGAAAGTGATCAACAACTACATCTTCTATAAACTAATTTTTTAAAGACAGATGACCTTTATATGTATGGTCAGTGTTGAGGATATACAGAGGTCAGGTAAGACTGTACCTTGAGTTTGCTCTGGAGCTGTTTGACCTCAGCCTCCAGCTGTTTGACAGCTGGGCTGTTGGGGTCAGGGGTCAGCGCAGGGTCAGGGGTCATCCGCTGCTGCTCCTGCACAGGCCGAATTTTCCTCCACTGCTCCAACTCCATCTCCAACACCACCTTCTGCTGTTCTAGCCCAGCGAGTTCTGCCGCCTGTTTCTGAACACACACCCACGCGCGCACATACACGGACACACATGCACACGGGGACACACACGCACACACACAGACACAAACACACAGAAACAAATTTCACTAACTTTAATACACACAATGCACATTTTAAGTTTTGCAAACCTAGTGAGTGAAGAGTATGTTCCTAATATACAAAAAGAAGCTAATTAATCCCAGGGGTGTTAACGCTTGTGACACAACACACAACATAATCTCCTCAATGACAAACAGAAAGAGGAAGAAAGTTCAGAGGAAAACATTCAGTGATCTCTGGTAAGTTATCGCTCTTTTGTTTCCTCCGTTTAAACGTTTCTCTTATGCTAATGCAGCGGCAGATTATACCGATTTGCAGCTGCCGGCTCCAGCCGCGTTGTGATTGGCAGCCGTAATAGAGACATCCGTGGGCCATCCCAGTGCACTCTGGGAGTTTATTGGTGTTGAGTTGAGCAGAGGGCCGGAGCTATTTGGCGGTCCGCTCCGGTAAGTTCTGCTCCGGCTTTATTTCCTGCGGTTTGAGCTAGTCCTAAGAGCGCAGGCAGTGAAAAAGGCTGCTCTCTGAGATAATCTTCCCTCCTCACTCTGAAACTAATACAGCCACACCACACACCAGTCCTGTCCTCTGACCCTCCTCAGTGATACACTCAATCTGCCCCTCAGCCTGTCCAACACAAATCAGCCTTACTCCACAGGGTAGACAGTGCTAATACTACACTCTATGCACACACACACACACACACACACACACACACGCGCGCGCGCATATGAGCAGACACCGATACACACACACACACCGATACCGACACCAACACACACAAACACACAGATGCACTGACAAGCACACACACACACAACACTCACACATACGAACACACACACACACACACACACACACACACACACACATATACACTGACAAGCACACGCACACACACAACACTCACACATACGAACAAACAAACAAACAAAACACACACACACACACACAGGCAAATACATAAACACACACAAGCGCTCATACGCACAAACACTGGAAACCGCAACGTCCCTGGAGATGCTGTTTATGCTGCTTCTGAGCGTAGATGGTGAGATCTGGTTGCCTGCTGACACCTCTGAATAGAAAGCTTTTTGTTTTAGGTTTCTGTCTGTGAGAAACAGGCTGGCCATACCAACAGTGGCATTGACAGCCTTTCCCGTAAACTCCTGTCTTCATTTCACTGGGCTGTCTTCACGGCAAACGCCATCCGATAAACGACACTGCTGCACTTAAGTGCCATTAGACAGAGAGAAGATTTCTTTCTCTTCATCTCTCTCTCTCTCTCTCTCTCTCTCTCATCCATCTCTCTCTTCTTCTTCAGTATTCCTGAAGCCTTTTCACCCAGTACTTAATCATCAGGCAAATCTAGATAACTGATCTGACTTTAATGCAGACATTAATGTGGTTAAGTTTCAAAATCCTTACCACAATATGACACAATACGCTAATTTGTCAAAGTTAATCAAAAGCACTGCACACAAAGCATGCCTTATATCACATACAAAAAAGAAATCTTCCTAATATGAAGTATGACAAAAAAAAAAACGAGTGTGTACACACAAGTTAATTCAGAGTGAATTCAGTTCCTCTTGATAACGAAGAAGAGTATGAAGCAGTTGGCTCAACTTTAACACAAACAAGTCTATTCCCTCACTCGCTACGTGATGGACTCAGTCACCCCAGATGACTGAGGAGAGAGAGAGTGTGTGTGTGTGTGTGTGTGTGTGTATGTCTGGCTGCCGTCGCGTGGTTTATGCAAATACCCTGAAAGCCCCTCTCCTCTCTTGGCAGAGGAGGGTTTGGGGGAGAGGAGGGGGCGTTTTAGGAGAGGCTAATCCTCTGGTAATCCGGACCTTCTCTAAAAGGAGAACATACAACGGAGGCAGATCCACACCTGCAGATTACAGCACCGCCTGTCGAGAACGCTTTAAGCCCCCCGCAGACGCCCGATACAGGGGAGTGGACGGATGTCTCCCACCACCACCCCATCTCATGCAGCCCCCCGCCCCCCCCCCCCCCCCGGCCCATAATCCCATCCCAATGATCCCCTGTTTCTCTAATATGCATGGAAAAGGTTTTAAATTCAGAGAGTGAAGACCGGGCGGACGAATGGGGGGCGAGGCCCATTATTCCGATCTGCGTCTAACCTGTCATCCTTCCAATGTCAAGTATGGGTCCTTCTCCAAGACTGAAAACCAAACACCCCCCCCCCCGCCACACCACCTCCGTAGGAAGATAATGAAGGAAGAAAGGAATAAAAGAGGAGGACAAAGTCACCTAATTGCCGCTAATTTTCTCACAATGCGGCCATTTGGTGCCGGAGCGCTTGCTGAATCAAAGGACCCCTCATAAAAAGCCATTTTCTCTCTGTCTCTCGCTCTCATAAACAGGAAGGCGCACCGTTTAAAGTGTCACCATCAAAGAACCAAAGCAATTAGCGAGATTGGAAGAATTCACCTACTGTGTCAGAGTGTTTCATTGGAATCGAGTGTGTATGGTTCTCTCCTGTGCGTGTCTGAGCAGACAACTCCTCAATTGCTTGCGTGTGTGTGTGTGTTGTATTTGTGCATGAGAGAGAAACGCATGAGCAAGAAAGCGTCTGTGTGTGTGAGCGTGTGCGAGGTTTGATGACAGTTCTGGGTGCGAACATGTGGCGTGATTGACTGATGAAAGCCTTGTCTCGTTGTACAGCATATGCTCCACTTAAGTGAAACAAGGACAACACACACACGCGCACACACACACACACACACACACACACACACACACACACACACACACACACACACAAAGCAAAACTGAATCATGTCATGAGTCTCCAAACAAACTTCTCTCAGATCAATGTAAGTTCTGACGTAACCAGGGAAACAGGAGCTCCCTTCATCTAATATACATCAGAGAGAGGGGGGCGGGGGCAGGGTGGGGGGGGGGGACACAGCCCAAAACAACATGTTCACTCTGATCCTACAACACGTGCCATTAACCTGTCAGAGCAGAAGGTTAATGTTGCCTTAGGCTTTGCTTACAGGCACAGGTCCCTGTCACAATGCCAACAGCCCGGGAAGAATGAAAAATTAAAAAGACGTTTAACTGAGTGTTAATACTTAGCAGAACTGTAACTGCTCTCAAAGAACTCCATTGAAAGAATGCTAAACAGAGAGAGAGAGAGAGAGAGAGAGAGAGAGAGAGAGAGATGTAGGAGAGGTGAGGAAAACAGAGAAGCAGAAGAGAACAGAGTGCTCAGACTGTCCCGTTTCCGTGGTGACGGACGTGACACATGAACCCAGCCTGTGGCCTGGGGTGCGGGTGCGTGACTGTGCACATATTGGCCATATTTCGGTGGGCCAGTGTCAGTCACAAGGCGGGCAAATCCAGTCCGGGGATCGATCCGGAGCCAGAGAAAGCTCGTGGGCTGACTAAAAGGACAGCACGTACACAGGGCAAAACAGACCGTTCCCTGCACAGAAGAGGGCACCCACAGACAGGACGCTCTTTTGGGTGTTTGTAACGTGTCTGTTGTGATCTGAGGGGTTCCCTAAATCCAGTTCTAGAGGGCTGAGGGCCAGGTAATTTACATACTGCACGAAGAGTCTACCGCAGCCTCTGATTGGTTGAAAAGTGGCAACGCCAAAAAAAATCAGCCGCTATTTACGGGGTGAAGGCAAAAGGGAGCAGGCCCTGACATACACAGTAAAAACTCTTTTATTGAAAAAAAGCATGTTTTTTTTTTTTTTTTTGAAAGCATATGTGAACCTTAGAGGGTGAGATGTTTTATTAAATCATACTGACTACTGCTCCAGAATATTCGTCTTCACCTTTCACATTTACTTAGACCATCCGTGTGACAGCCCAAGCGGTGACAGTTTGGATTTTATTAACTTTGGATTTTATTAAAAAAAAAAATCGTAAGTGGTGTGAAATGAAGCTCAGTGTTCTGCTGTCTTGTCCCTAAAACACCTCCAGTCATCATTAGTGATTGGACGACAGTCCTGGCTGCGCCATTTCCGGCCAATTAGAGAGCAGCTTTACACTCAGGGGGCTGGAGAGGGCAACGTACAGGGGCACACACAAGGCCCTCACACACTCACATACACACACACACACACACACACACACACACACACAACACACTAACGAACATTCTCTTACACACACATAAACACATTAATACTGCACGAGACTCAGAGCCCAACAAATAAACAGGAGGAAACCCCCCTCCCCCCCTCTTTCCTCTCGTCCAGTTGGGTGTTTGTCATTACTGCAGTAGCGTGGCATGTTTGGAGGATGGAGGGAGAGGGAGAGAGAGCGCGAGAGAGAGAAAGACAGGGAGAGAGAGAGACAGAGAAGGAGAGAAAGATAGAGAGAGAGAGAGAGAGAGAGAGAAGGAGAGAGGAGGTCCGAGGCGGGCGGCCCCGCTGACCTTCTGTTGAGGGTGAAGCTCTTAATCAGGTCTCGGGTGTGCTCTGGCATTTCAGGACCTGCCTGCACTCCGGCCAGTGCTGTCTGCTGCCTGTCCAACTAACTACCCATTCTGCACCACTGTCTCTGCTGGGGCACCAGCCAACAGCACGGGGAGAATGAGGAGATTTTCTGTGTGTGTGTGTGTGTGTGTGTGTATAGACAGTGACCGCTATAGCATGGAAGCTCAACTGCGCTACTGGACTCAGTGTTGCTACTCATTGTGTGTGTATATGCGTATCCGTGTATGTGTGTGTGTGTTTGTGTGTGTCAAAGTACATGAGCCAATACACCAGGCACCAAACATCAGCACAAATATGTCACTTTGCTTTGTGAGTGGCTATTAATGAATCACGTACGTTTGTGCTCCGTCTATTAGCACAAGGACTTATTATTAGCGCCGTGGGGTCAGAGAGACAGAGACAGAGAAAGAGAGAGAGAGAGGGGGGAGAGAGAGAGAGAGAGAGAGAAAAGAGGCAGAGAGAGTGTGTTGCGGTGCTGCTCTGTAGCGCTGACCTCCTCCGTGCGAGGTTAGACCTGTCAGGATCGCACTCTCACACTTATTAAGGCTGATGAGGCCAAAGGAGCTGTTGTTTAACCACAAGCCCCAGAGAAAGAATAAGAGAGAGAAGAAGAAGAAGAAAAAAAAACAAAAAACGAAGGGCAGAACGAGAAAAAGAAGAAAAGCCACCCTTAGACTTCCCTGGCCTGGCCCAGTACCTGAGAGAGCAGCTTGCTGCCGTGGAGTTTCTGGGCGAGAGCATCCAGTTGGGCCTGGATCCTCTCGTTGTTTTGCTTTTGGTCTCTAGCAACCTGCTGTGCTGCTTTCTTGTCTGCCTGTAGCACACACACTTGCTGCTGGAGAGAGAGGACGCGTTGACGGAGGAGCGCGCAGGCCGAGTTTCTGTGGGCCTTCCTCGCCCTCCTCTTCCTCGCCTTCTTGTCCTGCTCTTCCTCACCTGACAGGGGGGAGAATGAGATTCGTCAAGTCGACTGAGGTTAAAGCCGCCCCTGAGAAAATGATCAGACAGTTTTATCACATGCACGTAAAAGCAGTTTCCACATTCACTTCTCCAGGTTTCATTTACTTTTACCTCATAGCCCTTCCCATGCCTCAAACCCCCCGCCTGAGAATAAGTGACTCTCTAAAGACTGAACTGAAGAATCGACACTACTTCCATTGTCTGAAAACATATATATATTTATTGTGTGTGTGGCCAGTCTAGACGGCGAGACCATGTTTCACAATGAGCTATTTTGATTCATAATGAATCATTAACTAGAAACCAATATTCAAGTCAATACTTGTTCAGTCTGAGAAACCCTTAAACATCACTTCAAACAAGACAACCAGATGACACATGCAACACTTTGTAAGCCACTCTAATTCTGCTTAGACCTCTTTTTGCGGATAAAGGCAGATTTGATCTGCTCCCCGTTCAGACTTTACGATGTGGCGCACTTGGGCATTAGGGATGTAAAAACACAAACTTTAAGCAGTAACCGCGGCTTCAGCTCCGGTTCAACACACGGACAGATATCATATTCTCGTTCGACTTCATGAGGAAGAAGAATAAAGACTGAACGCAGCTTAAATCTATATTCAGGGAGACTGGGTGGGGGGTGGCGGTGGGGGTGGGGTTGGGGTTTGGTTGACGAAGAAGGCTAATGACAATCATCGTTTCGGCGCGTATCGCCTGCTCGCTCTGATTATGCGGAACGGTTTGAGGCTACGTGACTGCTTTCGACGCCGTGTTACCTTGGCTTTGAGGTTGAGGAAGTTGCAGAACGTTGAAATCCTCCGTCGACACGCCTAGCGGGGAGATCACCTTGTACCTGCGGCCCTGAGGGGGAAAAGAGAGAAGGGGGGGGGTTGGGGGTGGGGGTGGAAACAAAACGCATGACACGGTAAGCCGGGGGAACAGTTTAACGTAACGCAACGTGGCGGCTCTTGGCAGGGTGACACGGAGATGGGAAAGCGCTTGTAGTCACATCAAAGAGCGAGCAGCTTTTCTCTCTGCTTTTGTATCGAGCGTTGGTTAACAGGGTTTGATCTCTCTCTCTCTCTCTCTTTCCCTCTCTCTGCGCTGGGGTTTGATCATGGATTCATCCGGAAGCTCTTTAGTGTGACACGGGCAGCGTGGCATGGAGCTCGACGCTGTCACGATGATGTGAAAGGTGTAGAGATGACGAGAGAGAGAGAGAGAGAGAGAGAGAGAGAGAGGACATGAACGAGAAAGAGTGAGAGAGAGAGAGAGAGAGAGAGAGAGAGAGAAGATCTAAGAGAGAGCTGACAGCTCTGTAGTGCTAAGGGGAAGAGCTGTGTTGGAGCTTCTCCTCTTCCTCCCCTGTTCCCGCTGACTGAGAGAGACAGGAGACTATCAGGACCTGGGAGAGATCCCCTGAGCTACCGAAAGACAGGAGCTCAGTGTTTCAGGAGCAGGAAGAGAGCGCCGCTGATAAACTGCAGATACGCTACAAACAGAGGGGAGAGAAGGGAGCGGAAAAAAAACGAAAGCCAGTTCTCACCTCGTGGAGTAAAAACTTCTGACATAAACTACAGCAACAACTCAAGAGTGGTCAGCCCTGCAATACACAGCTTTAACCCAATAAAGATCATTTATGGCGCCAAAAAATTCTTTGTAATGGGCCTTAAGAAATGTTGTATTTGTAAAAACAAACAAACAAACAAACAAAAAACAATGAATAAATGTGTCAATAACACACAAACACACACACAAAAAAAATCACCGTACAGAATAGGTTCAGGGGGAAAAAAAAGGTGTGTTTGACTCACCATGCTCAGAGTAGTTCATTCTTCTGGGGTCTACTTTTTTCACACCGATTTTATCAACAGAAATTTTCACACAGACTCACATGTAGTTTTCACCCAAGGCCGTAGAACCATTTACACAAAACCGCCGGACGCTGAGAAAACAGAGCGTCTCGGGAAGGCTGTGCTAAGATGTGATGACAAACCTTGGTAGCAGAGGCCGGGCGCGTGTGCTGGTTTCGTACAGGTCGATGGCTCTCCAGACTGTCAGAAAACTCAGAGTCACTGGAGAGGGGAAAAGGAGAAAAGGACAACAGTGAACACCGATTCAGTACAGTTACTGCAGTACATACATGACACCAGTTCAGTACAGTTACTGCAGTATATACATGACATCAGTTCAGTACAGCTACTGCAGTATATACATGACACCAGTTCAGTACAGTTACTGCAGTATATACATGACACCAGTTCAGTACAGTTACTGCAGTATATACATGATACCAATTCAGTACAGTTACTGCAGTATATACATGATACCAATTCAGTACAGTTACTGCAGTATTATACATGACACCAGTTCAGTACAGTTACTGAAGTATATACATGATACCAATTCAGTACAGTTACTGCAGTATATACATGTCACCAGTTCAGTACAGTTACTGCAGTATATACATGACATCAGTTCAGTACAGTTACTGCAGTATATACATGATACCAATTCAGTACAGTTACTGCCGTATATACATAACACCAGTTCAGTACAGTTACTGCAGTATATACATGACACCAGTTCAGTACAGTTACTGCAGTACATACATGACACCAGTTCAGTACAGTTACTGCAGTATTATACATGACACCAGTTCAGTACAGTTACTGCAGTACATACATGACACCAGTTCAGTACAGTTACTGTTGTATATACATGTCACCAGTTCAGTACAGTTACTGTAGTATTATTCATGACATCAGTTCAGTACAGTTACTGAAGTATATACATGATACCAATTCAGTACAGTTACTGCAGTATATACATGACACCAGTTCAGTACAGTTACTGCAGTATATACATGTCACCAGTTCAGTACAGTTACTGCAGTATACATATGATACCAATTCAGTACAGTTACTGCAGTATTATACATGACACCAGTTCAGTACAGTTACTGCAGTATTATACATGACACCAGTTCAGTACAGTTACTGCTGTATATACATGACACCAGTTCAGTACAGTTACTGCAGTACATACATGACACCAGTTCAGTACAGTTACTGCAGTATATACATGACACCAGTTCAGTACAGTTACTGCAGTACATACATGACACCAGTTCAGTACAGTTACTGCAGTATATACATGACACCAGTTCAGTACAGTTACTGCCGTATATACATAACACCAGTTCAGTACAGTTACTGCAGTACATACATGACACCAGTTCAGTACAGTTACTGCAGTATATACATGACACCAGTTCAGTACAGTTACTGCAGTATATACATGACACCAGTTCAGTACAGTTACTGTAGTATTATACATGACACCAGTTCAGTACAGTTACTGCAGTATATACACGACTCCATAGTCCACCGACAAATGCCCATGTTAAAAAACAGGTGGAATATCAACAGCTGGTAAGGGGCACTTTTAAAAGCCTATTGACATCAGTACTCATGCTGGTTTTACCTGTGTCTGTATAAAATTAGTACTCTAATATCACCTCATATATTGTTCATATATCCATACAAACCAGCAGCATTGAAGAAGATTAGGGACATGCCTTGAGGTGAATGCTGATTTAAAATGGAATTTAGCACAGGACTGGGTTTGGACTAAACCACAGTCTTAATCTTAATCTGAGGGAAAACTCTCTGCCCTGGATTAACACACACACACACACACACACACACACACAAAAAAAAAAAAATCCAGCGAAAAACAAACTCTTCATTTTATACATGGCCAAGCTCCTCCTGACCCACAGTCGCACAGCACGTCTGATGCGTGATATATTGGTTTTGACAGACGGGCCGTCGCCACGGCGATGAGATCAGGCCGCCGCCCTTTGGAGACGACGGTAGCTTGCTGTCATTTAAGTTTAACAAGGCGCTGAGTCCATTAACACGAGAGCAGAAACAGGCGCGCGAGTCATTGGCGGTGGAAACCAACCCTGACACCAACAATGCCGCTGCTGAGTGTTGGAAAACTAACCTCCATCATTGAGAAGCAGAGCTTGCTTATTAAGAAAGGCGGGAAAATTGCATTCCCACTGTCAAGCAGTGCTTTTGGGCAGATAGGAAGGAAACATCACACACGTTAACATTAATAATGAAGAGTTTTAAACACTCCGTTTTTCTTGTCTCTTTGTCTGATGTTCAAATCAAACCCCTCCGGTCTGACTCACGGACACGTTCAAAATAATACGCATTTCCTGTAGTAAGGAAAATAATACGCAAAGAGTGAAAGCAGAGCTGTTTTGTCAAGAGAAACGGGTTTCTTGTAAAGCCCCATTTGGCAGGAACCTTACAGAAATGCAAATAATTGAAAAGGAATATGAATGTGCTGTAATGGTACAGCATAAATGGGATAATCTTTCTCAAGTCTAGAGACCAGTGAGAATTGAGACAGGATCATAATGCTGGAAACAGTCTTAAAGCAATGTGAATACAGACTTTGTGTGTGTGTGTGTGTGTGTGCGTGTGTGTGTGCGTGTGTGTGTGTGTGTGTGTGTGTGTAGGCATGCACGAGTGTGAGAGCAACACCCCTGGGTGTGTTTTTTGTTCGTCTTAACCCTCTCCTCATGTGTACGCTGGTGAAACATACTGCAAAACACATTTGGACATGCTTGGTTGATTTAGAATGGTGCTGTGTCCCCGTTAAAAGCCCCGTGGAAGCGGATCACGGCTGACTCGGATGCGTTCGAACAGCCGAGCGGGGCGAGGGGGGAGAGGGGAGGGTTTCGATAGAGTGGTGTGTTGGGAAAAATAAATATCTGCCCGGTTAAGCATTAGAAATCAAATCATCTCAGCTATCGCTCCGTAAAGGCCGAACTCAACAGCGTTCCATTAAACATACATGAAATAATTACTGTGGATGGATCTTAATGTAGAAGATGTTACACAGCTCGTAGACATCTGGTACCAAGCCGAGGAGGGTCATTCAAAATTTATCTAACTAAATTAACAGGGAGGGGAGGGGGAGGGAGAGAGAGAGAGAAAGAGAGAGAGTGAGAAAGAGAGAGAGAGAGAGAGAGAGAGAGGGAGAGAGAGAGGGAGAGAGAGAGAGAGAGAGAAATGGAGGAGCATCATAGATGGACAAGTCATGAGATAAGTTAACTGACTAGGTCTGGGTTTTGCCTGGGAATCCTCTCTTGTGGAAAAAAAGGGTCCTCTAAATTAAATCACGCTGCCAAACTGTCAATTTCAGGCCTCATGACTGCTGGGGGAAGGAAGGGGGTCGGCGGGGGGGGGGGGTATCCATGGAAGACATCAGGCAGCGGAACATTACGGGCGCTTTCTGGCGCCTGTTCAACCTGTGTGAGTGTGTGTGTGTATGTGTGTGTGTGTCTGTGTGTGCAGAGGTGGCTAATTTTGCATGCAAATTTCAGTCAAGAAGCTCTGAGCAAGACCTCCCAGGATATTTCAAAAGGATCTGACAGTTTTTTTTTCTTTTTTCATCCTGCCTCCTTACTCATCCGTATTTTTTTTTCTGCACTCTTGAATACCAACTAGACAGCAGTCGAGATTCAATCAGTCGTTTGCTTACACTTTGCATATGCGAGCTGTCCCTCTAGCCGGAAAAATAATGAGAGACAGAGAGAGAGAGAGAGAGAGAGAGAGAATGAGAGCAAGACTGGCACAAAGGAAGGGAGGGAGAAAGACAGAGAGAGAGAAAAAGAAAAGGAGACTGAAAAAAAAAGAGTACCTATCCACACTCATGTCCTCCCAGTCATCTATAGCCGGGCTCTCCGTCCGCCCCTGTTGCATGTGTGGGTAGACCTGTCTCTTCTGCTGCGGTAGAGGGGCTCTGGACCAGGTTGCCATGCGTCTGACCTTGCTGTTGGCGGACACGGGTCCCTTTGCTCTTCGCTTGGCCGCGGCTTTGTGGAAGTCCCTCTGGGCGCGGAGCACGCCCATCTCCTGCCTGAGACTCAGGAGCCTTTGTCCGGCCTGGGCGGCCTCTCGTCTGGCCTCTTCTGTTTGTTTCCTGGAGGCCCGCAGCTGAGCCTGTAAAGCCTGGGTCTCGCCTTGGTGCCTCTCCCGTTCAACCTGCACCTGGGCCTGGAGAGCTTCCTCTCGAGCCGCCCCCTGAGCGCGGAGACGCTGCAGGTCAGCCCGGAGACGATCCCGTTCCTCGGCGAGGGCCTCATTGTTCTCCTGAATCTCCTGGTTTTCCAGGCGTAGCTGCGTGGTCTCCTTCTCCAGGGAGACCATCTTCTGCTCCAGCTGTGCTATCTGCAGGAGACAGACCAGCAGAGGTTAATGTGAACACACTATCATTCACACCCAATGATAAATCAGGTAATCTGTATCAGCACTGGGTTCCTGTCTTTTTTTTTTCTTCTTGATTTCCATTTTTAACAAATAACAAGTGAACCTCTATACAAATCATACAAGAAAAACAGCTATGTGCAGCATATTAAGGGGGGAAAAAAGAGGGTTTGCTCCTAAAATATTCTGATAGTAAATTCAATTATCAATTAATATCGATATTGAAGCATTGATATCCATATTGAAGCATAAAATTCTTAATAGCTGTGGAAAGTCCTTTCCACGATTTGACAGTGGACTAACATAGCTTTGTTTAATCTTGCTGTGGTTTCTTCTATCGTAGCAATGTTCTGTATGGGTCCAATACAGGAACTTTCTAAATTGGTTTCTGGTTTAAACCAGAGTTGAAGATTAGCTGTTGTTGCAGCAGTAAAGCCACATAGTATCAGGTGTTTGTTGCATAATGACAGCTGAACTAGAGGTCAACACCAGTAAACTTAAGTCCCTTTCAGATGTGCACTGAAACTCTGAATTTATCTAGACATTAGCTGGTGGAGCTATGTGTGAGAACGCAAATGTCCGAATCAGTGGGATCGGACATTTAACGTACTTTACCCTGTCAACTCCCTAGTACATGTAATGTCCGATTGAGTCCATGTGTGAATAGAGCAGGTGACTGTCCGGAGTATTCAGAGCAAGCGCGCGGGCATGTTGATCTCGTTTCTATTACGCTACTGGCATAAAACCTGAAGAATACAAACATTCAAGGATGAAGGAGAAGGGACATTTACACGAAGACGCCAATGAGAATGTCTAACTGGAGAGATGACGAGATTCAGGAACTTCTGTTGGTAAGGGCCGACGCTGAAATCATCTGACAAAAGTCGGTAGCCTCGTCTGCCATCTTCAACGTGCTGTAAACAAAACACTGCGATTTCCCAGGTGCCACCATTGCCTAAATCAAACGGAGTATTTCCAGTAGGTGAGAACATGTCTAACACAGACAGTCTCCTATTTTGTGCTACATGTGTAAAAGGGCAACTCCAGACCACATCCGAACCTGATTCTCTGGACTTAATCTGAAGTTCACATGAGAAAACAGCTGTAGACAGCATTCTGATGACATATTTCCGGAAGTTAACGACAGTGGGACAATCTCACAACATGTGAAGAAATGCACCTATGGAGTTAGGGCACAGCCTGCAGTATGGGCTCAGTGTGGGTTCATTTTGTGATGTTTGTAGGGTGTAGTGTGAGTTCAATGAATGATATTATAATATGGATGCTGAACTTAAGTTAGACCATATTTTGTCCAGATTTGATTGGGAACCTATATAACCCAGCTCCCTTTCCCCGGTTGAAAAAACTGATGATAGTTGGTTTTTTTTTGAGTGATTAGTTAGCAGATTGTATAATTTTGTGACCAATCCCCAGAAGACCTTATTAAGTTCAAAGAGTTCAGATAGAGGATGATGAGACAATGAATTCCAAGGTACCCCATAAGTCTACATTGCAGATCTCAGCTGTAGACAAAAAAAAGGAGAATGACCCTGGTGCAGAGAATTCGGGCTGAATATCCTGGACTGTGCGTAGACCATCATGATTAACAACAGCTTTTAGCACAAGGACGCCTATGGCTGACCATACAGGGGAAGTAAAAGGTCATCCACCTTAAATAAATAAGAATTACTGCATAATGGGGAGGAACATGCAAATTTAAATGGACCTCCCATTGTCCTCTCAGCACTATGCCTTGTATTCAGCATCGCAGGAAAAATACTGCCCAATCTATATAGACTCTTTCCCACAATTCATGTAAAAGGAAAATCCTTATTTCAGTTAGGACATACTAGATTGGCTTCTACACTTGGCCATGGTATGTTGGATTCTTGATCCATCCAAACCTATACTGGTCTAATCAGAAAAGCCCAGAAATAAAGTTATGAGTATGGAACAGCTAGTCAGTCCTCTTGTTTAGGACACTGTAGAGTAGACAGGCTGATCCTAGTATGTTTGCCTCCCCAGATAAATTTCGAAACTTGCGAATGAGCATCATTGGAATATTTGGGAGATGGGGGAACGGGGGCATGGAGAACAAAAAGTTGACCCAAGATAAAACATTCATTTTTTATAGTGATTCTACTATACATTTCTATTTCCAGGGGGGTCCCACCTTCATTGGTCTGCAATGATCTTTTGTGTGAGATTTTTGAGAAATTTTCAAATAGCTGCAGGACATGGGGAAGTGTGTTTAACATTAGAAATAAAGAGGACGTCATCTGCATATAATGAGATGTAATTACAGGAACCCAGTTAAGTGATTGGAGAAATAGACCGACTTTGTGCAACTGCTTATGCAAAAGGTTAAAGAAAGAGAGGGAAAACAGCTGGGGGGGGGGGATCCAGATTCTTGTCTGGATCCTCTCTGTAATCCAAATGGCACAGACTTACAGGAACCAGTTAATATAAAGTTTTAACCTTGGAGATAAACGTGGACCCAAATCCAAAACATTTAAGCACCTTCCATAGGTATCCCCAGCGTCAAGTGAGAACACCGCAGAGGTGTCCAGAGAGACATCAGTTATATTGATAATATGGAGCATCCTTCTCAAATTGCCTGCTGAAAGCCGCCCCTTTGATAAAAACCTGTCTGGTCAACATGAACTAGTTTCAACACAAGAGGCTCTGTTTTTGAGACCAATACAAATAAAAGCAAACATTTTAACATCACTGCAGATTAGTGAGATGGGCCAAAAGCTTGAACAGTCTAAAGGATCCTTATCTTTTTTTTCAGTGGTAAAGAAATAACAGCTGTCTTCTAATCCCTCTGAAAGAGACGTTTTTATTAGCGAAATCAACAGAATCAAGAAAGAGTGGACAAACAATGTCCCAAACTGCCAAGTACAGCTCTGGTAGGATCCGATCCAAAGCTGGGGACTTTTTTTTTCCTTTTTTGAAAGGATTTGGCTGCATCTTTTAGTTCTCGCAATGTAATAGGTTTATTTAAACCGACTCCATCCACTTCACTTTGTTTTGGAAGCTGAAGATTACAAGGAGATTCATTACATGCTGTTCCATCCGGCTTAACCTCTGATGTGTGTAGTTTTTGAGTAGGATGAGTTGAAGGTCTCATTAACAATGTTTGGATGTGTTACCACCTTCCTCTCCACTGTTCGAATAACAACCGAGCAACCGATGCTTCAGATTCATTTTTCTTTCCGTCTCAGGGAAAGCAGACGACCGAGCCTGTCTCCATCATGGCAGTATTTCTCTTTAGTCCTATGGATAATGAAGGATGCTCTGGACATTGACAATCTATTGCATTCACCACGTAATGCAGAGAGCACAGGCTCTTTGTCCTCTGAGAACTGACTGTTCAGATTGCTGCCTCTCCAGTGTGTTAATCTGAGATATCAAATTTGATCATTTGAGATTAAAAAACAAAATGTTGATGTCTCTGACAAAAATTCTGGCGTTTGATACTTTATATACATAAAAAAAATCTTGATTGGGGTGATAAAATAACAAAATACTGCTGTTTACAACTAAAATGTTGAGATTCATAAGAAAATGGTGGATAACAAACCGTTCTTATTTACCAAAGGGGGGGGCAGTTGTTTAGAGGTTGAATACTGAAAAATCCCGTATTCATCTAATAAAAATGTATATACCAATCAAAATTAATTCATATCTGGGAACTTAAGAATTTAATGAAAAGCCTTTGAGTCATAGGGTAGGCTAAACCCTAAGGTGGGAGCATTGGACCACATTACCCAGAGAGCTGCCCTATTCTGTCTGCAATCTACCACCACTGACTAACCCAGCTTGACTGAGTTTGGCTTCTTTTTTTTCTCCTTCTACTTCTTTTGGTTGAATGTGGTAGAGTGGTCTGACATCCCCCTCCCTTCACATCACTTCGTTATCCATGGTTAAACACAAAAAGAGGACCATTTTGCCGGGATGTCAGATCCTGGCGGTGGGCACTGGGGGGAGAGAGAGAGAGAGAGAGGGAGAGAGACAGAAAGACAGAGAAAGGGTGTGTGTTCAAGAGAGACAGACAGAAACTCGAAGAGAGAGAGAGAGAGAGAGAGAGAGAGAGGGAGAGAGAGAGACAGAGAGAGAGAGAGAGACACAGAGAGAGAGGGAGAGAGAGAGAGAGAGAGAGAGAGAAGGGGATGCCTGCTGGGTGTATGCCCCCAGGCAAATCTCTGTCTTTTATTTAGTGTTGGCTCTCCCTCCACCCTCACCCATTCACATCCAGCGCTTGCCACCTTTCAAACAACATTAGGCCCCTTTACAGTTGTCTGGTAAAGTGCCTGACAGAAAACGAGAGCAAAACGACACACACACACACTCACACATGCCGCCCCTCCCCTCTCCACCCTGAACACCCCCCACCCCCCTCCCCTCCCTCACCCCCAGCCCAAACCACCAGTACCTCTAAAAATGATTTCAATTATGTCACGTTTTGTGGAAGTACATGAGGCAGCAGCCTGAATCCCACTGTAGTGCCTTATTTTCAACACAGAGCTTGTCATTCAGTAATAGAAGCGATGACAGCCCCATTACCGCGCATATGGCAGCTGCTGCCAGCGTCTGGAAACGCCATCACCTGCTCTGAATTAGCCTGAAACTCCTTTCTTTCCTCTGTTCACGTCGCTCTGCTACGTCCGCAAGACTCCCATTCAGTCGCCGCGGGACACAGTAGCTAACATGCCACCCTCCGGGTGAGGTGAGGGAGACGGCTTCCAAATGTTGTGAAAGAAGATGAAATTTCTGAGCATAAAGTCACGATACATAGAGTTTTGTTGCAGACATCCTTTGGATCTTACTTTTGACCCCCATAATTCAGATGAATTTAGAAGGCAAATCAAACGTGTGTGAACTGTGAGGAGAGCATCACCAACCTAAGGGTGTTTTCACACTTGGTCTCTTTCAGGCATTTTTTCTTGAGCTCAGGACTGTGTGTGTGTGTGTGTGTGTGTGTGTGTGTGTGTGTGTATGAGACTGCTCCAATAACAATCCCATATCCCATGAAGAGAGCACCTGTCACATTCAAATTGTCATTTTTAATTTATTCTCACTTTTCTCACCCTGTTCTGCTTGAATACACACCATGGACTGTTCCTTTGTGTGTGTGTGTCTGTGTGTGTGTGAGTGAATGTCTATATTTTAGGTTTTCATACATCACAATGTGTTTTAAATAGACGCGCTTTTCCCCACTCACTTAAGTACTTTTCAACTGTTTGAATGGCTTTTCATACAAAATGACTAATTAGGCAGAGTCGTGGGTGATGTTCTGCGTGTGTGTGTGTGTGTGTGTGTGTGTGTAGTGACTGTACAGTACCTTTTTAAAGGACTGCTCCACTCTTTGAGCAGATGTCTGGACTGGGGTGCTGCTCTTGACCTTGTTTTGCTCCGCCTCCATGTGCAGCAGATCTGCCAATGAGAACAAAGCAAGCATTATGACATCTGCAGTCATCGTCAGACAGCTAACTCTGAGGGAAAAAAAAAAGGGGGGGGGGGGGGGGGAATTAGCACACAAAAAAAAGACAAATTAGATCAATTATCATTAATGACACCTAATTTTGTGTCCTTTCTAGACTGCTATTCTTCTGTGTGTGCACTTAGAGGGAAGCTGAGAATGGACAGAATGGTCCTAGGGAAGAGTGGCTGGGAGAAAAACATCGCTAATGCCTGAAAGATTTGTGTGTCCTCTTAATTACGATACAAAGCTCTTTAACCTTTGGTGCTTATAAGTTTTTGAACTGTCATACATCATTTTTTTTTTTTTCGTTTTTTATTTTACGGCTGAAACTTTGAGGTTATTACCAAATGTGCAACGGGAGTTTGTATGTTTTCAGCGAAAACGTAAAAAAAACACAGAAGCTTTTCTTTTCCGAGCTTGTTGAAAAACAAGAAAAGGGGAAAGAGAAGTTCTCGGCCTCATCCTCCTCCTCAGCCCGATAAAACATTCATGTTGCATGTGTATGCTCATTTGTCGAATGAAATATTTTTGCTGAAATATTTAGATGTTGATTTTTTTTTTTTTTCTGGTCCACTGACCTCTCGGATGGTCAGTGGAGTAGAGGTTGAACACGGAGGTTGCTGGTACACCCTCCTCCCCCCCCCCTCCTCCCCTCTCCCTTTCTCTCTCTCTCTCTCTTCTCCAGAAGTTTGTTACTTTAAATTAGCCGTCTCTTTTGTCTTGTGAGCATGTCAGATGTAATCAGGGGCTTGTGCGGGTAGCATGCGATCCCTGTCCCACATTGCTGGATCTCTCGCTAGACTTGACTTAATTAGCTCTCTCGCTGGGGTGACTCTCTGTATCACTGAGATGAACCCAGTCCTGTGACTCTTTCAGGCGCTCGAAGAAAAAAAAAAAAACACACACACACGCACACACACACGCACACACACACACACACACACACATCTCCGCACAATGAATCCCAAACATGCAGCTTACATAAAACAACATTTACGATATTGTTTTTATTTCGGACATGTAAACGCTTTTCATCTGCCTACTTTTATCATTGCGATTCTGATCCGATTCGGCTGGGTCGGGGAAGTTCAGCGTGAAGTCAAATTCGAGACATGTTTTATGAATTTGGGTTTCAACGGTTCAGACAGTCTGGGTTAAGGGCGCCTCACCTAGCGCACGTGGCTGACCAAAGAACTCAGCCTCGTTATCGATACTGCTATGCAAAAAAAAACCCCAAAAAACCTAAAATGTACGTAACCATCGCGGAACAGAACCGCCCACACTCCGCAGCTGTCCCGTCCACGAAATGATGAAGAATCTCGTTCAGTCCGATTCTATCCAAAAATCCACCTGATGAGAGGCATCGTGTTACGAAGCGAGAAGAGCTGCCAGAGAAACAAAAGTCGATTTCATTTAATTTTTTTCCCCCGTTTGGGAACATCTGTTTTGTAAATTTGTAGTTTTCAAACTCGGTCTCTCAGCTTTCTTCAGCTTGATCGCGTGTAGCCTTGTCAACGTGCTAATTAACACCAGGTCTTTGTAGGCATCTGGTGTTATAAAAGGCTCATATCAGAGTGATCTGGACAATTAAAGTAACTGAAGACAACTTCATTATTGAGCTTCTTAATCAAGTTGACCGTTCCCATTCTTGGTATCAGAAACACAGACAGATATTGGATTAAGTCAGTGTAGAGTCTGTCTTGGAATGTAGAATCAGCCTTCCATGGGCAATGGTCTCGTTTAGACAACAGGACTTATATTTCAAACACTTAATACGCTAAGATAATGACTAGAATTTAGTCAACACAGAAACATTTGAGGAAACAATTTTCAAAATCACTAAACAGAGTGGTAGAACCAGGGCCACAACAACTACTCAGTGTCTATCCACTGTCTATATTTCCTCAGGAAGTAATAGTGCACTGGTAAGAGAATTTGCCCAGTAATCTGAGGGCTGGAGATTCAAACCCCACAGGTAACTCCTGAGGTTTATGACACATTGTAATAATTCTACATTACTGTGGATGAGAGGAGAGTAATAATTAAACATTGGGGTGGATGAGTGTACAGTAATAATTCTACACTGCTATAAGTGAGACTAAAGTAATAATTCTACATTACTGTAAATGAAGGTACAGATATAATTCTACATTACCGTAAATGAGAGGAGAGTAATAATTCTACATTACTGTAAATGAGAGTACAGTAATGATTCTACATTACTGTAAATGAGAGTACAGTAATAATTGTACATAAGGGTGGATGAGAGGACAGTAACAATTACACATAAGGGTGGATGAGAGTACAGTAACAATTCTGCATAAGGGTGGATGAGAGTACAGTAATAATTCTACATTGCGGTGGATGAGAGTACAGTAATAATTCTACATTGCGGTGGATGAGAGTACAGTAATAATTCTACATTGCTGTGGATGAGAGTACAGTAATAATTCTATATAAGGGTGGATGAGAGTACAGTAATGATTCTACATAAGGGTGGATGAGAGTACAGTAATAATTCTACATAAGGGTGGATGAGAGTATGGGCTGAAAGGAACAAAACTGTATTGTGGGAATAATGCCTGTTGTGTCTATTCATTAAATTCACACAGTATGACGGCCATTCTGTGTATGGCGCCAGCATCCCCCGTTAGAGATGTTGAAAGTGTGTGAGTGTGTGTGTGTGTGTACCCTGTAGCTGTGTGACACGGTACAATGGACTCAGCGGTTGTCACTTGTCCTATTCCATGTACAACTGTGTATCTCCCTCTCTGTTTTAACCACTCTACAAACTGGTAAAACTCTTAACTGTCACAACTTAAAGTCATCTTAAAGACTTTTTTTCAGCACACTAAACCCATGGAAAACTGTCCTTTAAAATGAATAATAACTGATGGACTTCCCTCAGGTCATTAACTAAAGGACACCTTCGGGGAAGGGCCAGCTATATTAGATCCTTGTGAAAATGTCAAACATATCAAATGGTAAAGTGAGACTGCGGTCGAAATTCACACTGTAAATAAACTTGCAAATCGGCCCCTCATGCTCTCCTTGTCATGTGGGGTAATAAATATGCCATGCACATGACAATGGGAACATGCAACACCATATGACTGCTGAAAGCTCAGTGTCATATGGTGTACACTACAAGTAAATGCTACATGCCTTTGAAAAGATGTGTGTTATGACACTATTTGCCATATGCTGTTTCATGCTTGAGCATGGCTTGTGATAATCATGGTCTGGTCGTTATAGCCAACTGACACTTGCTAAGTTATGTTCTTAAAGAGCCCCTGCAGTAACAAAGTTCTGTTGGACTCTAAACTTCTGTGGGCATCGGCATCTTGTACAGTCACTGCTAGGTGCAGCCTAATCCTGCTTGTGTGGACACTATGCTGTTTAACAAAAAAAAAACCCTACGATTTAAACTTATATATATCGGTGATTAAAAAAAAACACACAGTAATAAGTCTTTTTGTTTTATGAAACAATCCAGAGGAGGCTCTAAGGAATCAGGGCGACCGTATGCCAAACTGAACCGAAGACCTGCTGACCAAGGTGCGCATGCGGCACGTTTACGTGAATGTTATATGGGTAACAGTCGTGGATTAGGGTGTGTACCGTACCTAGTCGATCCTCCTCCAGGTTCATGCGAAGCTCATGGGCAGTGGCTCTGTCCATAGCAGCCTGGACACGAAGAAGATCCAGCTCCTCCTCCAAATTAGCCCTGACAAGATACACACGTAACAAAAACAAATCAGGAGTGAACTGAAGTGATGGGCATGAGTGGGTGTGGATGTGCGTTTGTCACGTCTTCTCTTCTCTGTCTTTCTTTTTTAAACATTTTAAAAAGATTCTCATCAAAGCTGTAACGAAATATGATGACTGGAAGTGTAAACAGTGTGTCGATGAGTTTTCAGTTCCATTCACTTTGGTGCGGAACAGTGCTTTCGTGAGAGAAAGAGACAGAGGGAGACAGAAACAGAGAGAGAGAGAGAGAGAGAGAGACGGAGAGAAAAGTAGCAAGAGAGAGAGAGGGAGCAAAAGAGAGAGCAAACGTTAAGCCCTGTGATTTTGAAAACTTCCACTTTTTACCTTTTGTGCCACATCAACTCTGACACCAACCAAATCTCTCCCCTACTGAGAGAGGGATATAAAAAGAAACCTCCCTAATTAAATAGCTTTTAATGCTTTGAGATATCAAAGTGCTAACTGACAAGCAACACACACACACACACACACAAAATAAATCCAGGCAGGGTATGGGGTATACTCTCCTACGCCTGGGGAGAGAGAGAGAGAAAGAGAGAGGCAAGGAGTGGCAAGGGGAATCCGAAACAGACAAGTAACTGAAACTAAGCCCAATTAGCTCCCCGCAATTAGCTTTATTCATGCTAATGGCTAATTAAGAGCGGAGGGGGAGAAAAAAAAAAAAAAAGCCACGCTCAAGATCGCACTTTCAAGTTATTCTTAGGACCCACAAGAAATCTGTGGAGGATCAGGGGAGGCCCCAGCGAGGCGCCCCGCACCTGAAACACACACCTAGATCCCCTCCCCTAGTTTCTTCAGCTCCAAGTCGGAGAAAGAGGAGCAAAGTCTCTGTTGAACGTGGCTTGCAGTGGCTTGCCTCTTCCCACTCCCTGCTCCGCAGTCTGGGGAGTCTCTCGCAACGCCGTCAGGAAAAGAAAAATATCAAAGAACCTCAGGTAACACCACGGTTTAAGGTGAGCTTACGTTCAAAAATCACTTCATATACATACACACACACATACGCACATACACACACACACGTATCTGACGGCTAAATATATATTCATATGTATCTTTTTTTTTTTTCGTCCACAGGGACATCCTCTATTGTAAGTTTACATTGTATGGAGGACCGGATTAGTTTTTTTTGTTTGTTTGTTTGTTTTTTTTCTTGCTCTCTCTGGTTGCAGTAAAAGTCACCAAGAGCAAAACGAAACAAAATAAACAAACAAAAAAAGAAACGCAAAAAAAAAAAAAAAAAAAAAACCTCATCAGCTTGTGAAAATGCAGAATGCCCTCCCGTTATAGATTTTTTCCCTCTATAAATGTCCCAAGTCGATGCGACGACGCAGCACTCAGCTAATAGCTAATATATCCATGTCTGTCCTCAGAGGACACACACACACATACACGCACACACAGCCTCACAGAGCAGGACCGGGCAGGGTATGGGCTGGCTAAAGCCATCTAGGGTTTCTAATGAGTGCATTTGCAGATGTCCGGATATCGACGCGACACTAAGAGTCACACTCCTGCCAGGTCATTTGGATTGAAAGACAGTGCTTTTCTTTCAATATCCCAGAATATGGATTCAGTTTCTTCACACAATGGGCCTGCAGGAGACGGTGATGACTCTCTAGAGACGGTGATGTCTCAACCAAACAAAGTCCGTCTTCGAAATTCCTTTTTTTTTTTCCTGTCCAACACATGAAGAACTGAAGGAAAAAATCTAGTTAGCGGTGTGAAGCGAAACTGGTATTCACAACTGAACGTCTGAAAATACTGTAGCTGTCACACGGACAGCTGACATGCTAGGCAAAGAGAAAGGTGTGTTTTATGTGAACTTCAACAATCACTCCCTCACACTCTTTTTTTTTTTTTTTTGTAAAGGTTCAAAGTGCAAGTCCGAATCACAAGGTCTTTTGAGCTGCAGTCGGTTCTCCTGGGTTTCACCACCTCTAAACAGCATTAACGAAGTTCTGATAAGGTGTATTATCACAACAGTTGGACAGAACCAGTTGCGGAGATTCTCTCCCCCCGCACCACCGTGCTACGTTAAATTAAAACACAGTGACACCCACCTGACTCTACATGTGTCAACGGGATATAATTGTTTTCTGAGAAGTTGCGAACCCCTGCCCCCCCCCCAATCTCTTATCTTCCCTTCCTCCCTCGTTCCTGTCTTTCCACGTCTTGTGTGAATAACTCCATTTGAATAACAGATGTTTATTTGCAGGCAAGGTGGCTCCCTGAGGATGGCAAGCAGGTCCATCTCCGGAGTTTTCCGTGTCGGTTAGATATCTTTTAGAATAAATGAATGAAGAGGTAAGAGGAGTTTTCGCCAAGAGGGTTGAGGATCCGGCTGCTGCTCTTTTTTTTTTCTTTGCGGCAAACAGCACAGAATCGGGAACAGGCCGAAAAGGGAATAAAGGAGGAGCAGGAGTTCCTGATTAAATTGACTTCTCTCCTCCCAAACCAAATGTTTAATATTAGCAGGAGCCGGACAACCTTCATTTTATTGCTTAACTATGCTCTGAGTTCATTTTATGTATTTCAGGAGTTCATAAAACACTGGCAGGACCAGGGTTGAGTGATTCCCTTCAGAGACAGGTGAGGACAGTAAGAACCAGCCATGCTGGTTTAAAAAAAAAAAAAAAAAAGATTGATCAGCTATGACTGTGTAATTATGAATACAGAGTAGCTGTTATTAGCAATTAGCAGTTAGCAATCACTGGGATACGTTTCAGGTCATTATTCTGATGTTAGGAGCATGACTAGCTTCAAATCACTCATATCGAATGAGGCGTGTTTTCTAAAAGTCGCTGGAAAACAAATGAAATCAAGTCTTGAAATCAAGTCTTTGATTCGCACGTTTCCTAAAACCCTCCTCCTGAAGTACACAGGGTAGCCGAGAGCGATTCGTCCAGCTACCCGTCTATCTGTCCGTCCAACCGTCCCTCCATCACCTTATCGTTTGATCTTTTACCTGAGCCGGCCTCAGAGCTTCGAGCACTGACTGCGGTAGCGTATCCTTTCTGACCGCCAAGCTCTCACACACCTCCCTCTCCCTCTCCCCCTCCCTGTGTCTCTCTACATCATGCTAAGCACATGAGAGAGGAGAGCAGACCACTTCTGGCGCTCTCAGGTAGCCAAAGAGCGGAATCTCGCTTCGGTTAAGGACTGAGGGAAGATGTCGTTAGGTAGCACCATAGGGAGTTCTCTCTTGTCTGAGCTTGTGAGAAGGGGGTGGGGGTGGGAGGGGGGTGGGGGACGGGGGGGTGCGCTTCTCACTCACTGTCGCTTCCAGCAGGATCTGAGCAATATTCACTGTTCTCTGCACAATGGCTGCAGGCCATACAAAAAAAGCAACAGGGTAGAAGTCATAGTACACACTGCTGAAGGGCTTTGAGACTGTGAGACTGGGAAAAATGTGATGCTATAAACACACAGTACTTGCCTCTATGTGCGTTTGCGTCTGTATGTATGGTTTGGTATATATTGTGCATGTATTTTATTGTAATGAACAAGCTATGCCTGAGGTTAAAATGGCCTTTTTTCATCATTAACTGAGTTAGATCAACTACACTCCAGGTATTTAAAACCACTAGAAATACTGATTTTTGAATATGTCTTCTGGTGGTACAACCCCAGTGAGCAAAGTAAATATTTCAAGCAAACAGAAAAAGAGTTTTCTGACATGTGTACTGCAAGTTTCTTTTTGTTTCCACAAATCCACTTAATTAGTCCAAAATTAGTGAGGTCTCAATTGCGCGTCAGATTTTAGTGAGATAATTTACAAAGACTTCAGTGCATTTTTACAATTACACGCCAGAAAGCTAACATTTTTAGGCAAAGTCTTTGACCAGTCAAGCACATCAACAGATGTCACCATAGGAACATCTGAATATCGTTTGGTACATTAATGCTTTCCAAGGTCCGCAGATCGTAACAGAGGTCTAAGGAGAAGAGAGAAGTTAAAAAAAAATGTGTTTAATCATTACACGCAAGACCCCGGTTTTTCAGAATTGTTAATTATACAAATAATTGATGGAGGTGGGGGGGTGGGGGGGGGCAACAGTAGTGGTCTTCTTCAAAACACACATAAATTATTCCGTCTTTTGTACATTACTTGGTCTTAGGTCTTTGGCTTTGGGACCCAGGGCAAAAAAGATACTCGTTACCCATAATACCTTTTAGCAGTCAGATGATGAAACAGAAAAACAGCTACGCTGGAGAGAAAAAAAAAAGAGAGGGTAAACTTTATTAAACTTCATTAAAGTCAAAGTCGGGGATTGAGTCTGTAATGGTCACTCTGCGGAGGGTGCGTGAGCGAAAATCATCTCAAAGGCTTTTTTTTATCCCCCCCACCCCACCCCACCCCTGCCATGTAATGGCTGCTTAATTTATGCTTTGATGTCGTCTGAATGTAGCCATCTTCCATCTAAGGGCTGTGTTTATCCCTGTTGATGAGACCTAAATAATTCCTGCCTCTTTTTAACCAACAGCCCTTTAACAACAATTAACAACACGCGGACACAGAGAGCACCCGGCACATGTATAATGAGAGAGAGAGAGACAGAGAGAGAGAGAGAGTGTCTGTACGGAGGCGAGAGGAGAGGAGAGGAGAGGAGAGAAGCGATCCCAGGGTGAATCAACATTTCTCACCCTGCTGAACGACAAGAAGGAAATTTCAGTTGGAATGCGCCCCAGCTCTCGGCTTTTATTTGCCTTTGCAATTTACTTAATTTAAACCATTTCCCTCAAGAGTGCGATTTGGAGTGGGGGGGTGGGGATGGGGGGGGTGAGGTGTGTTCTAAGCTCACTGTCTTTGTTTGACATTCAGAGGTTGCTATTTGTCGTCGAATAAGAGCCGTTGATGATCTTATACCTTTGCCTTCCCGCTGATTTTAATATGTAACAACAACAAATGGCACAATCGTCCCAAAGGCGGAGAGAGATTATCGCACGTTATAAAAGCAACGCCAACCGTTCCAGGTTAAAGCGCTGGGTATAGGCCGAAAACATATCTCGGCATCTTTTCCGTACTTCGCCGTCTTGGCGGCCGGTTCGCGAGGTGTGTCTTTGAGTCAAGTTAAAATATGACGAGTTCGCCATGATTTAAATCACTTCTAAGAAAACTCGACCCTGTTCCACCTAAATGAGACACGGAGGCGGCATTTTACTGCTCAAAACTCGCCTTGAGGAACGACTTCCTCAAGGGCAGGTCTGTTCACATTACCCATAAGCCTTCAGAGGAACCATGCGTTGGCCCCAGCATCTCCACACTCATTTTACAAAAGGCCTTGTGAGAGAGAAAGAGAGAGAGCGAAAGAGCGAGAGAGAGAGGATCCTAACAGTGTGAAACCCACTTCACTCACAAACAGGCCCATCCTCTGAGTAAACAGAGGAGAGAGAAGAAAAAAAAAAGAAAAAGAGGCAATGAGGAAAGGAGAGGTTAAGAGTGAGTAACTTGCCCTCTGCAGTCCAAAAGAGATACCCTGAGAGACGAACTTACCTCGTTTGGAAAAACGGGCAGTTTGGACCATGCGGCTTCTTTATGTGAGGACGGGCGATTGGAGGTCCTGAGAGTAACGTCCGCCGGCGATTTGGGGGCGGGGGGTGGGGGGGGGGGTGCACGAACGAACGGACGGCGGAGTAATGAATGTTGAGAGACGAGGCCGCCCGACGGCCCACCACTGGTCTTTTAAGTATCCGGCAGCAATTAAGGGGCCCAAAACCCATCGCCGCTAGGAGGTAATTAACCATTAGCGGGGAAAAAGAGCGCGCATCTACGCTCGTGAGCGCAACCTTCAGGAGGAGCACTCATCCTAATTCGGTCAGAGGAATGGCATGCTGCCACTGATCGCCGGCCCAGGGTGGGGTAAGGTGGGGTAGGGTGGGGTAAGGTGGGGTGGGGTGGGTTTGGGGGGGGGGGGGGGGGGGGGGTGTTGTGAGGAGGGGCAACGTTTGGCCTGTTATTGCGTTGAGCAACAGCCCGATCTTAATTGTTGGCCATCAACAGTAATTTACTTGGCTGGGCAGTGAAACAGCGTGATAAAAGAAAACGCAGCCTAATTACACCTTGCATGGACTCACCGTCCCTCTTTTGCAATTCGCTATAAAGGGGAAGAGAGAGAGAGAGAGAGAGAGAGAGGGAGAGAGAGAGACAGAGAGTGAGTAATTAAGACAAAAGAAACAGTGAGAAAGTCATCCTTTCAGAGACAAAGAGAAAGACAGGAGTTGATAGAAGCAAAAGGAGGGATGCTGAAAGACAGAGAGGAAAACAAAAAACAGAGAGAGACATAGAGCTAGAAAGAGAGAGAGAGAGACAGAGAGAGAGAGACGCAGTGTGAGAGAAAGAGACGTAGAGAGAGAACAAGAGAGAGAAAGCGAAAGGTTCTTGGACCTGTGCTTCCTCAATCACGCCAAACGAGTCACGGTCACCGGAGTGAGACGAGATCAAAGCAAGTAACCCCCCCCCCCCCCCCATTTCTTTCCTTTCAAGGAAAGCGCAAGTAAGGCTAGGCCAAGTTTACTTAGTGCCGGGGCAGCGCGGCATGAAGGGGATCAGCGCTAACCCCGAAGGACAGGCGCGGCGCGGGAAAGAAAGAGAGAGCGGCTCCCTCGTGCTTTTCTCAGGTCACTTCCGAGATGCGAGTCAGTGTTAGCCGTGTGGCGGCTACAGGGGCCCCCGCTAACAGGCAGCCGCGGCTTTCTAGCCTGTAATTAGCTCGGACAGCTCTGACTTGCGCGGAGAGAGAGGGAAGCAGCCGGGCTACTTCATAATGAGCTCAGCTGGGATTAGCAGGACATGGCGGAGGGGGAGGAGGGAGGGGGGTGGGGACGAGAGGGGTTGGGGCGGCGGGGGGGGGGGCTCCTGTATGAGAGGGAGAGAAGGGGTAGCAGAGTGCCGGAGATCAAACGGGAGGGGGGATCCGAGGTGTGTGGGGTTGGGATGTGGGGGGGGGGGGGGGTCTTGGTGGAGTTTGGTTGGCGAGGTTAGGCCCCCCCACCCCACCCCCACCCCACCCCCACCCCACGCCCGCCCCCACCACCACTCCAGCATCCCCTCCTTCGGCTGAGGAGATGTCAAATGAGACTCAGTAAACATGAGGGGATTGGGAGGGGCTGTGTGGCCTGGGGAGGGGGGGGGGGGGGGCAAAGAGCGACACCTTAAGCAAACAAGAGCAATGGCAATTAGCACGCGCACACACACACACACACACATTCTTATGCTAGAACTGTATATGGGAATTCAATTCATTTTGCTGCTAGACAGGAGCACCAGGTATTTACACAGCTGCAGAAATGCACACAGGAAATGAAAAAAATGCGTTTTTGAGCAACAGAGGCATATCACTAATCTGTGGCATTTTTATTTGACAAACTAATATTTTCTAAATAGTTTTTACCATTACGGACAAATGTTTCTCACCCATGCTAGTGGACGTGGTGTGAAAAACCGTTGCCAGCCAGTAACAATCTTTAATCACTGACATGGCACAGAAAATAAAGACATTTCACAAGTACATAGTTCTGTTCATCCCAGAAAAAAAATGGAAGGAAAAAAAAAATGTTTCAGGTATGCATTTTTGAGCCAGACTAGAGAGAGCTAATGATGTTGAGTGGGATTTCATGCTGAATGCTAATAATGAGAGGGAAAGAGAGGACACTGGGAAGTTCAGGGGGGATGCAATCAAAGTTTTACACTAACAAAACTGTAGCAGAGAGAGAGAGAGAGAGGGAGAGAGAGAGGGCGAGAGAGAGGGCGAGAGAGAGAGAGAGAGAGAGAGAGAGAGAGAAAAAGAGAGAGAGAGAGGTGGCCGGGATGGATTTCAAAAAGAAGGAGAAGCCTAAAAGACAGTGGGTGACTTACTTTTCGATTAAGAGTTTTTTGTTTTGCTTTTTGAAGAAGGCCAGCTCGTTCCACACCCCGTCGCTGTCCTCCTGACGTAGCTGCCAGGGCTCCGCCCGCCGTGGGCCTTTGCCTCTGGGGCTGTAAAACACACACACACATGTACACACACACACACACACACACACACACACACACACACACACACAAAACCAGTCAACGTCACTTTGTAGCCTTTTGTCGATTCTAGCCACGAAAGGAGACCAGTCTCCGGTCTCTGAAGCCCTATGTGTTTTCTCCATGTTTGGCAGTATTTAAATTAGTAAGTGGCCTTCACTTTGACACACACACACACACACACACACACTTGTTTAAGCCCAAGGCAGTGCCTTAGTGGCCTGGAGAAGAGTATTCCCTGAGCTCTATGCAAATTCATATAATGATAAAACACAGACGAGGTCATTCTCACACAGAATAACTCACTTATGAATTCTTAATGATATTCATAAACGGCGACACCACCTGCCACACACATACACACACAAATTCACACATATATACATACACACTCCATCAAATCCCAATAGCCCAGCTAATAATCTGCTTTCTGCTTTTCTGACCTACTGTAGTTAAATTAGCGCGTTTTGTTCACAGACATGGCTGCGGATGACAGCTAGATTTGAATAACGCAGAAAAGAACAAGAGAGTTCTTGCATGTTTTTTTTTTTTATATTTTCCTCTCTTCTCTTACTGGACTCTAAACAAAACAGGAGAGAACACTGGCTAAAGGCCTTTCCCCACCTTGCAGACCCTGGAGGAGCATAGCAAAGCTTTGCTACACTAATACTACTTAAACCCCCCTTCTTTGGTTGAATGCGGCAAAGTAACCAAAAATGGCTGATGTTCTCATACAGAGGTGGTATTTTAGCACTGGTGGGAGCGACGGGTTTTACTGTGTGAAAGTGCTCGGTTAAGCAGAAAAGCGTTGCCCTTTTTGGGGATAACAAATAGCACAACCGAAAAGGCCAAAAGAATCCCCCCTTCTCAATCAGTTGTGAAACTTTAAACGTTAAAACTCTTAAACGGTTTCCTTAAGGACATATTCAAGAGATAGAACCTGACTCTCATGCTTGAAGAGGGAGACGATTTTTTAACCGCGTTCCTCTGGCCCTGCAGCACTTTTGACTTCATTAAATAGCTGATGGGGAGAAAAAGAAAAAAAAAAGGCTGGGAAGAACTTTCCGGAAAAAAAGCGGCTTCTAATTGCTTTGATTCAGGCGAATCTGTTTATGAGTGTAACTTTGATCAGGGTGTGGATGTTGTAATAACCTCTAATTTTATTTACTTGTCCCATCGCCCCCAGTCTTATTTAGAAACTTATGAATTGCAGGTTTAAGAGGGGATAGAACAGGGTAGAGGGTGTAGTCCACCGTAGTGGTGTTGGTTTTAGCGGGAAGCTAATGAAGAACGACGCATCAAGTTACATCAGGGTAGTACAGCATGAGGCTGTTGAATGCTAATGAGAGGTTAGCCTACAGCGGAACGCCAGTACGCTGAAGCCTAGCCCTCACTGGTGTCCACTCTCATTCTCACTAATATATTCGTCCAGTATATGAAGACTGATGCGTGACTGTGAGAGAAAGAGACCTTCTGCCAGCTGGGCTATTATAGCTAGCAACAACGGCTAATGAAATTAGCTCCAGCGTTTAACTTTTAACCAGTCTACATCCACAGAAGCTGGGGAACGTAGCATTTCAACACTTTCTAGGTCTCCATTTTTATAGGACTTGGGATCCTACATTAGAAGCACCCCCCCCCCCCCCCCCAATAAAAAAAATTGGAGTAGGAAGACAAATATGTGAAAGGATTCTTCAAGACAAAAGCATTCAAAAACATAAACATGACATGACACTGTCATGCAAAGCCCCCAAGCCCCTACCCCCCCGGCCCCCTCTGTTCTGTCCCCAAATACACTTGCTGGGTTCCAGAGGGAGCAAGAAGCGGGGGGGGGGGGGGGAGCTGGAGGGGAAAAAAAAAAAAAGAACAAGGCATCCCAGCATGGTGGCAGCAGGGGGACCCTTAACAAGCCCAAAAAGCTATGAAAGCTGACTTTCTCCCCTCTGACTTGTTAGGACTGATTTCTCAACATTTAACTGAGGTTCTTCATTTTCTATTGTCTCCAGAACTGACTGGCAGAGTCCCAGCGGACCTCAGCTGCCTAAAGAGGGTGGGAGGCGGGAGTTTTGGAGGGGGGGGGGGGGGTGTAAGAGCTCAAAAAAGCCGAAAACATTTTCAACATACAGTGACAAAGACAAGACAGAGAGAAGAGGAAATACAAGTAGAAGTGGAAAATGGAAAAGAGCACATTCTTTTTTATGTTTTGTTTTTCGTTTGAACAACGAGCCTGTTCCTTTATGTGGGAGTTTTCTGGACTCATAAAAAATCTGTGGGTATGAATTTTGCACTGTGAGACTGTCAGAAGATATCCTGAACGAAGAAAGGGAAGAAAAAAAAACAAAACAGTCAAAAAGAAAATCTTACCAGAACTCAAAAGAGGTGTGTTTCAAAATGTATTGATATAAGAGCACGCTGTTCTCCCGTGTGCTGTTTCTCTTTGTTCCCCGTTTAACACACACCCACACAAAGAGACACACACACACACACGGCAGAGGTGGATAAATTCACACTCTTTTCACACGGGCTCGCATTGCACTGCTGTTTTCTTTAATTAACCCAGAGAGAACCCAGCTGACAAGGTCAACACTTGTGTCCCAAGTGGATACTCAACATACGCTTCCATTAGTTTCATTTAAAAAGCTTGAGAAGACGGAAAAAAGAGAGAGAGAGAGAGCGGAAGAGAAAGAGAGAGAGAGAGAGAGAGAGAGAGAGAGAGAGAGAGAGAGAGAGAGAGAAAGAGAAAAGGTGAGGAAAATCTTAATCACATTGGCTGCCTTGCTCCGGTTGAGCACAGATCCTGGGGTTTTATCTAAAACCAGGCCTCTGAACAAGAAATAAAATGCTTCTCTTTCAGTTTCTCTCCCTGCCCCTCTCTCTCTCTCTCTCTGCCTGTGGTGTAAACAGTCACCTTGGTCCTTACAGGGAAAGAGAGCAGCTTAGTCCTTTTAAACGGTAATGAACAGGGAGAAAACATAGACTATGATCCAGCTCTAACTACAAACATTGATTAGCTTGAAGACCTTTGTGTTTCAACTATTGGATATTTGTGACTGTAGAGCGGTTGTAGGGGAATAAAGAGAGCCATTAAAGCAACACTTGCACTCTGCGACCTTTGGCCAGCGATGGCCCTCCCTCTTAATGCAGCGTATGGGTGTACTGGGGGTATGGGTGGGACTGAGTCGAGGCGGCGTGGGCTGCATGCTCTTTGTTCGTCGCTCAAAGGGCTGATGGATACTTACCGTCCTTGGGCGTCCCCTGCTTCCTTCAGCTGCTCCTTAACTGTCCTGTAGTTGGTCTGGATCAGACGCAACCGGTCGTGACGTTTGGCGTGTGCCCGACGAAGCTCCTCATTCTCCTCCGTCTGACACACACACACACACACACACACAAACACACACAAACACACACACACACAAACACACACACACACAAACACAAACACACACACACACACACACTCACACACACACACACACACAAACACACAAACATACACACACACACGCACACAGACACACAATGAGTGAATATCTGTTTTCTGAATATCTGATGATGTTACCTGGTGAACAAGACACAAAAGCAATGGGAGCATTTGGCTCTTGATACTTTAAGTTTGTATAAACCACAGAGTCAGTGGAGGAAAATAACTTAATTTGCTGCTTCACTCCTGGACAAGTTTTACTTTGTAACCAAAACTGTGAGATTTATCCGCTCTTTGACTCTTGCATTGAAGTTTTCGAAAAGAAATTCAGAAAGTCTCTCAGTTGGCTTTGATGATGGGGGGGGGGTGCTGTGTGTTTCCATGCCGACCTGGCACCTGAGGCATAATTATGGGCTGACATTTCTGCGACCGGCCAATCGGGAGAGTCTGACATCTCCACAACACCTTTTACCCCCCCCTCCGCAGGGGAGGGGCAGAGGCGGGGGGTCACTCCCAAATCGTTTTCAAAATATCCACTTTAGCCTTAGCCTCTCCTTCAATGCGCTAAAAACAACAACAACAGCAACAACAACACCAAAAAAATAGTGAACCAAAGATTACAAGGGACTTTTCGTACGATGAAACATATAGATTTTCCTGACAAAAAAAAAAAAAGAAAAAGAAAGAAAAGAAAAAATTAAAAAAAGAGCCTGTCTATTATCCTGACCTCAGTCGAAGGGGAAGAGAGAGAAAGAGAGAGAGAGAGAGAGAGAGAGGGAGAGAGAGAACGAAAACGTCAGCGGAGACAGGCAGCAACAGCGGAGTAGCTTTCTGCTTGAGTGGCCAGGGCTGGAGGGGGGGGGTTCGACATGTCGAGCGGATTTTTGAAAAGGGGAAGAAGCTTGTTTACCGGCGCTATGACACGGCAACCCTGCCGGGAGGGAAAAAGCACGGGGCCCTCAACCCTGTTATTATTAACAAGGACAAAGAGAACGAGCGAGAGGCCGGACTGAGGCCGAGAAGGGCTGGGCCCGCCTGCCCGTCCGCTCCAAAGTGACACGTATGGATTTACCGCTCCTATATTCACTAGAGGACACCCGCATACAGCCTTCAGACAGAAGAGGAGGAGGAAGAAGAAGAAAAAAAAAAAAAAAAACAAGCTGGGAGAAAAAAAAAAAGAAAACAAGGGTGGAGGTGGGGAGGGGGCTTGGTGTGGGGCTCTAATGAAGCAGCTGAAGTAAGGGTCTAAGGGACGGCCGGACAGAGGGAGAAGGGGAGGGAGGGATGGGCTGACTGTTGGGCGAGAGAGAGTGTTTTGAGGGGAAAAGAGTGACAGGGAATTACCCACATCATGGCGTAGCGTGGGCCCTTAGAGGGCCCGCCACGCTCCGGGCCTGGGCATCGCAACCAGGCGCCCCTCCAGCTAACAATCGATAACGCCCCCCCCTCCCCAAATCTCTCACCCCTCACCCTTAAAAATAATCACCAGCCTGACAGGCGAGGCGGAGGAGAGTGAAGGAAAGTGTCTGCTTTTGGGCTCGGATCAGCTCGGCGTTTAACGCGCGCTTATAGGAGAGGCTTTGGGGTCGGAGCGTCGGTCGTTTGCTGGGCCTTGGCATTTGGACGGAGGTGAAGGCGGTGGTGACTGGTCAAAGGGAGACAGAACACTTTTTCGCTCTTCATTTTACACTGTGTGGAATGTAAACTTCAAATCTGAGGTCAAAAAAAAAAAAAAAAAGAAAAAAAGAAAAAAGAAAGCGAGAAAAAAGGAAAGGGGAGCAGGTAATACGCACATCACAAACTCCTTTAAATTGTGGACAGGTGAAGGAGAGCAGACTTGACTCAACCTTTTTTTATTTGAACAGTCTGTGACCTAATCAACAATTGTTTGAGTCACATGGAGACAAAGAAATCTGCCAGTCTGACTGGGCCACTGGCCAAAGCCAGTGAGACAGACAGAGAGAGAGAGATAGACAGAGAGAGAGAGAGATAGAGAGAGAGAGAGCGAGAGAGGGAGAGACAGAGAAAGAGAGAGAGAGAGGGAGAGACAGACAGAGAGAGAGGGAGAGACAGAGAGAGAGAGAGAGAGAGAGAGAGAGAGGGAGAGACAGAGAAAGAGAGAGAGAGAGAGAGGGAGAGACAGAGAGAGAGAGAGAGAGAGAGAGAGAGAGAGAGAGAGAGGGAACAGGCAGAGTGAGTGAGTGAAGGTCAAAAGAGCGATGCAGATGATTCGTTTAGTGGAAAGCGTGGGTCCTGCAGCAGCTCTGTGCCTGAGTAACTCCACTCCTGCTGCTTCATTGCCTTCACAGACGGCCAGCATGAGTGTGTGTGTGTGTGTGTATGTGTGTGTTTACGAGAGAGAGAGAGAGAGAGAGAGAGAGAGAAAGCTTAAAGAGGGGGAGCCTCACCACCAGGAAAGGAGGAAAGGTTAGAGAGAAGAGGACAGCAGTCATGAGAAGACAAAAACAGGAGACTGTTTGTGTTGGATGAGTTGCCTTTGTGTCACTGACACTCTCTCTGTCATAACCCGCTGTGATCTCTCACTCCATAAACATACACAAAAGCATTAAAGGTGGCAGGTACGGCACTGGACACATCATGTTCACCTCACATACATGTACAAAGAGCTAATGCCTGCCGTTCTGGGTTGGGGGGATGTTTTTAAGCATGGAGTGAAAGGGTCCTCTTGTGGTAGCTGTCTCTTGCATTAGCTTAACGCTGCAGTAATTATAGGAGGTAATAATAGAGCCATCAGGCCAAGGGGTGGTGGGCCTTTTTCTCTCTTTCCCTCTCTCTCTCTCTCTCTCTCTCAGGGGAGGCAGGAGGTGGGAGACGCTCCACTGTCTCCTCTCTCCCTGAGGTGCTGTGACATTCACACATGAGGGGTCCTGAGGAGTCTGCCCTCCACACAAGCTAATGAGATCAGAGAGAGAGAGAGAGAGAGAGAGAGAGAGACTAGGGTGAATAAAGTAAGTAAAGCACAGCGGAAAAGGGAGAATGTGTGAAGGAGTACAGAGTGTAACAGAAAGAGAGAGGAAGAATGAGATAAAAGAGTTACAGGCACAGACAGAGAAAGAGAGAGAGAGACACACACACACACACAGATGGGGATGTTTATACGGCTCTGTCACCTTGAGTGTGAGGAGTTCCTGTAGCTGTTGAATCCTCTTCTCCACACCTCTGACAGTCCCACTGCACTCACTGCTACTGGGAGACAGAGACCTGGAGCGCAGCGTGGGAGCACTCTGAGAGAGAGAGAGAGAGAGAGAGAATAAGTGTTTGAGTGTGTGTGTGAGTAAAAGAGGAACAGAGAGACAGAATGAGTGTACACATGTATGCGACAGAGAGCGAGAGAGGTAGAGCAAGGAAGAGAATGAGTGAGACACGCGTGCCCGTGTGCGTGGGAAAGAAAACCAGATCCAGGTACAAACAGTGTAGCACCCAAAAAAAAAAAAAAAACAAAGGTCCTAGGCGCGAACGAAACTTCGACGCCGAACCAAACGCAAAACCACACGCAGCAGACAGAAAGAGACGACTCGCGCGATTACAAACCCTGCACGAATGATGATAATACACCCCGCGCTTCGCAACACACACACACACACACACACACACACACACACACACACACACACACACACACACACACACACACACACACAGCCTACCCGCTCCAAACAAAAAGAAAAGAAAGGAGAAAATAGAAAAAGCAAAAGGAAAGCCAACAAACAGGGCACGTAAGGGGCAGCGAGCTGTATCCCTCTTGCGGTGGGCGTACGCTGAAGGGTTCCAGTGTGTCTGTGCAAATGAGTGTGTTCATTTCCATCTGCATTGTTTCTTTGACAATAATGAGACTCCATTAAGGGAGACTAAAGGCTTATGGAAAGAGGCCTCATTACCAAGGGTGGGGAGGGAGGTGTCTGTAATTGCTCTATCAGGGCTCTAGGTTACACTCCACAGGACAACAGGAGGCCACTCGAGGGGAGGCGCAGAGGTGGGGAGGTGGAGGGGAGCTGAGGAGGGGAAAAGAACTTGCGCTCTTTTCGCTGATTTATCCCAGTGCGTTCAAGAGGAGGCAACACCTGCAGAATCTGAAGCGAAAAAGTATGTCGGGTGTGTGTGTGTGTGTGTGTGTGTGTGTGTGTGTGTGTGTGTGTGTGTGCGCGTGTGTGTGAGAGAGAGAAATTAGACAAGCCTACGTAAGTGTGTTGGTGCATATGTTACGCGACACTGAAAAGGCAAAGGCAAGCAATAACTTGAGGAAAATACAAATTACGCTCTAATGCTCTAAAAACAAATGCCTTTCCCTGTGTTTTGTTTTGTCCACTCTATTGTTGACTCTGACTGATGCTGAGGGTAGAATGGTCAGAGAGAATTCTCACCGATGTAGCTGTGTAATTTTCGATTTCTCTCTCTCTCTCTCAATCGCTCGCTCGCTCGCTCACTCTGTGTTTTGACTGAACTGGCGGATGGCATGTTATTTCGAGAGATTCTAGTGGGTATACGTGAATATCAAAACGCCTTTTATGAAGGCTAACTGTACATCTGAGCCCCATTAGAGAATATGGATCAGGTGCTGATTGGTTGTTTGGCCAGGTTGCCGTGGGCAACAGCAGAACCTTAGGAGCGCCGTGTCTAAATGGACCGCACAACAACTATGCAGGTGTCAAGAGGCTGGTCCAACCCCACTCCAGATCAGCCAATCCAGGCCTGGTGTGTTCCAGGTTTTGTGTAAAACAGAAACTAAACTGATTCAACAGGACAGAGCGACTGATAAGAATCCAGAATTGCTACAAAGTTGGCCAGGTTCAGTTTTGATCCAACGCATTTTAAATGTGGAAAAGCAAGCTTCTGCCGTGAGGTTTATTCCCGACGTGGAACACAAATCACACAGCAATCTCGGAGAACGTTCCAGAACTGACGCACTGAAAGCTAATTCGGGATATAGAAGAACCGCGTTGTGTCAATTGAAGGAACACACAGTCTTTGTGAGACCACGAGAGGTTTTTGTGTGTTTTTGAGAGAAGATTCCAGAAGGACGGGTGCCTTCTGAAGTTTGAGGACAATAAACAGTCAGCGGGAATGGACAGAGACAAATGAATGATGTGAGACGGATGCAGATGCAGCTCTGTTCCGTTCCGTCTCTCCCAAACGCAGACCTGTTTCCAAACGCACTTTCCCTCCACAGTCTCTTTCATCTCTCGCAAAACAGCTAAAACTGCCAGCAGCTGGCTAGCGGCTAAACTCTGCACCGTACACAGTTTAAAAAAAAAAAAACGTCCAGAAAAACGGCAGCTGACTTACAGCAAAAGCTGTACCTCACACACACACACGCACGCGCGCGCGTACGCACAGACACACACATGGCTCTTGGCAGTGGCTATGGAGGTCACATGGTTGATCAATGGCTGTCTTTATGATTACAGTCCAGTGTCATGTGTGCTTCACTGTCAACGTCTGACCTGCTCCCCATGTCCACAGTGAATGGGACCACTGTACAGTCT
>NC_044505.1:9207506-9210006 GCF_902362185.1 Chanos chanos
TGTATAGACACAGAAGATCCCGTGTGAACTTCAGGTTCACTTTTCTCTGTCTCTCTTATTCACACACACACACACACACACACACACACACACACACACACACACACACACACACAGAGCAGAAATAAGCCTGGGACAAGGGACAGCTGTCAAAAGAGCAGAGAGGAGCATGTCGCTACTCAGCTATTTATCACCCCCTACCAGCCAGTCAATTAAGAGGCTCCGCACATCACAGAGTGTGTGACAGGAACCACAGAGACAAGGGCAAACAGGTCTCCCTCCAGTCAGACAAAGAGAGAGAGAGAAAGTAAGAGAACATGGGTGAGGTAGGGATGAGGATAGACAGAGAGAGAGAGAGAGAGAGTGAGATTGGGGGAGGGGGGGGGAGGGCATGATGGATGGGACACATTGTTCACAAACAGACTGGTATCTATCAGCACACATACACACACACACACACACACGAAGAGGAAAAACACATACACACGGACACACTCCAAGTCACTCCAAGTTGCAAACGCCAACAAACAAACCAGAGAGGAAGTTTGCCGAAGTCTGGAAGGGTGCGACGGTGAATCATTTGTGCCGACTGCCACGCAGACCTTGGCACCTGTGTTTTATTTCAAAGTGTGAGCTAATAAAAAAAAAAAAAAAAGAAAGAAAGAAAAGAAACAGCAGCGCTGTCATCACCTCTGGGTTTCTGATTGTATTATCAAAACTAGAGTCGGGGCAGGCATCTGGGTGTGACCTTGTTAACTGCCGGGGTAATTAAGTTTAACCAATAGGGAGAGAGGATGATAAATTATTAGCAGGAAGATTTTGTTCACATTTTATTAAATTGGCCTGTCAAAGGGGTCGGCCAAATTATCTGGGGCCTCGTTTATTGGAGGCCGGCCATATTGCCGCATCTGTTACAATTATTTATAAATCCAAGCAGTCGAAAAAACCGACTGAGTTCGGCAACAGCCGCGTAAAGCAATTTACAAATTATCTGATGAGGGAGTGTTTCAGCGCTTCCCCCATTTCCAACCAGCCTAGAGACAGAGAGACACACAGAGAGAAAGAGAGAGAGAAAGAAAGAAGGTGAGAGAGAGAGAAAGAGACAAGGAGAGAAAGAAGCAGAAGAAGAGTGTGTAAGAGTGAGACTGAAAGACAGAGCAGGAGAGCAAAGCAGAAAAGATAAGAGAGAGAGAGAGAGAGAGAGAGCGAGCACAAAACAGAAAAAGTGAGAGGGTAAGAGTGAGTGAGTGAGTGTGAGAGAGAAAGAGAGAGAGAAAGAGAGAGAGAGAGAGAGAGAGAGAGATAAGGAGAGGAAGAGAGTATGGAGAGAGAGAGAGAGAGAGAGAGAGGAAGAGAAAGAAAGAGAGAGACAGGCAGTGCATGCTGTAATTACTGAACGCGATTAGGTTCTTTGGGGAGGTTTTCTGGCACTGGTGGACCTGCTGTAGGATGGGAGGGAACATATGGAGAGGTTGGTGATTGCTCTCCCCGAAGCTCGCGACCCCGTCTGCTGGCAGCCCCCCGCGTGCCGCATGCCAATGAGCCCGAGCCGCGGCTAATGCCCGACACATGCACCATTTATGCCACAAAACAAATCTGATCAACGTTAATTATGGAACAGCCATAATCAGGCCTTCACATCTGTGTAATGCCAACCACCATGGCGGAAGACGAGAGATAGAGAGAGAGAGGGAGGGAGAGTTTAGAATGTGTGTGTGTGTGTGTGTGTCTGCCTTTGGGAATGAATTTTGATGTGTTACGATGTTTCTGTATGAAGGCTAAAAAAAAGTGTAAGAAATTGAATGTGTATGAATGAGTATGTGTAATGCTAACGGGAAAGGATGTGTTTATGGGTGATATCAGTGTGTGTGTGTGTGTGTGTGTGTGTGTGTGTGTGAAGGTTCATACTGCTATGTGCTTCAGTACAACATTATGTCTCTGTTATGAGCGTATGTACAGTATAATGGAAAGGAGTGGATGTCAGCTGTTATGTGTTTGAGTGTCTGGTGAAAGAACATGATTCGTTTATTTGAGCGTGTGTGTGTGTGTGTGTGTGTGTGTGTGTGTTGCTTGATGACTGGGCTGAGTCTGAGTCAAGCAGAGGATGGACACAGGCCAGCTCTGTGTGTGGGTACAGTGTCTGTCTGTGAGCAGTGCGTGTGTGTGTGCGTGTATGTATGACTGAGAGAGGATGTGCTCTGTTTTATGCCTGAGAATGGGCTGAGCACAGCAGAGGAAGGACAGAGGGAGCCTCTGTTTGTGTGTGTGTGTGTGTGTGTGTGTGTGTGTGACCTGTGAGCCTTAAGCATATGTGTGGGGGGTTCATTAATGAGCTACAGTGCCCACTGCTCTAATCTAATGAGAACACTTCAGTTCTTACACACACACACACACACACACACAGACACACACAACCCTCCAGATCCCCGCTTCAAGAAAAAAAAAAAAAAAAAAAGAAGAGAGAGAGAGAGAGAGAGAGAGAGAAAGAATGTCACTCAAC
>NC_044505.1:9215006-9255006 GCF_902362185.1 Chanos chanos
CTGGACACTCATTCATGGCCAGACATCCATCCATCCATCTATCCATCCGTTCTTTTTTGTCACTCGTTATTCATTCATTCATTATTCATTAATTCATTCATTTAGTCACTCACATTAACATCCGTTCATTCGCTCACTCATTTGTTCATTTCTTCACTCACTTGCTCGTTCATTCGTTCATTCATTCATTGACTGATTCATTGATTCACTGATTCATTCATTCATTCATTCATTCACTTGTCTGTCCTTCAGGTTACCCCATAAGTGCTTTCCTTCACCGCTAAAATTACCTTTTACTTTAAAAAAGCTCTCTGACCAGTGTTTGATGGGAAGTACGAGTGCTTGGCACCAGTGAGCATTAAACTGTGTTTCCCCGGCTCTGAAGAGGCAGGCAGTGACGCAAACCTCTTCACTCAGTGCCCACACAGACTCACCTCACAGGGCTGGGAGCTGCTTGGCTTGGCCTGGGGACTGCAGGCTGCGGTCTGTTGCTGCTGCTGCTGCTGCTGGAGCTGAGTGTGGAGCTGTTGGAGCTGCTGGTCTTTCTGGTGCAGCTGCGCTGTGAGGACCGTGGTCCTCTGACGCAGCTCAGCCTCGCTGCGCTGGAGGGCCTGGTATGACACACTCAGCTCACTGTACAGCTGTAACCACAGCCAGAGAGAGGGAGAGAGAGGGAGAGAGAGAGAGACAGAGAGACAGGGAGAGAGAGAGACAGAGAGGGAGAGAGGGAGAGAGTGAGAGAGTGAGAGAGGGAGAGACAAAAGGAAAGTCCATCCCCAGCACTCTCTTTATCATGCGCTGAGGGACAGTGAGTGACAAAAACATACATCACCACACAACACTACAGTTTACAAACACACATACACACACGGTGACATACACACACACGCACATACAAACACAAACACACACACGCTTAGAATGGACACAATGCTTTGTTTGTTATTGTTGACTCTTGAGAGTTTGTTATTACAGTACTAATACTATGTTACCATTATTACAGTTTATGTGCATGTATTGTTCTGTTATTACTCTCTCTCCCTGTATTATTTGATGTTCTACATGTTCCACGTGTCTCTCGCCACGCTTTGGCAATACAAATGCAACTTTTGTCATGCCAGTACAGCAATTTCAATTTCAATTTCAATTTGAGAGAGAGAGAGAGAGAGAGAAAGAGACAGAGAGAGAGAGAGAGGGAGAGAGAGAGAGTGGGTGGGTGTGAGTGAGTATGAGTGTGCGTGTGTGTGTGTGTGAGAGAGAGAGAGAGAGTGAGAGAGAGAGAGAGAGAGAGGGAGAGAGAGACATAGGAAGTGTGAGTGACTGAGTGAGTGTGAGTGTGTGTGCGTGTGAGAGAGAGAGATAGAGAGAGAGAGGGAGACAGAGAGATAGGAAGTGTGAGTGAGTGAGTGAGTGAGTGCGTGTGTGTAAGAGAGAGAGAGAGAGAAGTGAGAGGGAGAGATTGAGAGAGAGAGAGAGAGAGATGATGAGTGTGTATGTGTGTGTGAGAGAGGGAGAGACAGATAGACTGTAAAAGAGAGAAATAGAGGATAATTTGGCAGTAAAAGCAGCAGGACGGGGAATCAAAGCAGTGCTGGAACATGGGATTTTTCTCTGTGGGGTTTCCATGGTGACCTGCCAGACTCCAGGACAGCTGTTAAGCTCATCTGGAAATGAGGAGAGCCCCCACCCCCCCACCCCCTCAGAAGTGACTCATCCCATTCCACTCCCCTCTCACTCTCTCACACACACACACACACACACACACACGCGCGCGCACTCACCTTCTGATAGGAGCTGGTGTCGGCAGTGTGTGCTGCCTCTTGGCTGCGTAAGACTTTCTGTGTGTCCAGATTGAGGCCCTCCAGCTGCTGAATAAGCTGAGCCTGTTCTCCGGCATGTTCCACACTCTGCCTGTACAGGGCCTGCAGCTCTTCCAGCTCTCGCCTGAACACACACACACACACACACACACACAAACACACGCACGTGCACATACACACACACACATAAAAGATACAGATGGACATACAAAAGAGATGAAACTTTTGAGTTTTAAATCTGTGTGATTTTATTGGTATATGACATAATGTGAGGGGGAAATCTATCCATAAAAGTGTCAGGGAGCCATGTGACAGAGTCAGCCCTTTGGAAGAGACTTCATATATAAAAACTGATGTGTGTGACTGCACGTGTGACATAAAGAGTGACTGATATTTTATGTCTTACACACACACACATGCAAAGTCTCGTAGTTTTGGGTTTAACTCAGGTGAACGCTGGGGGACAAGAGTCTGAGGGAACACTCTTTTCTCATTAAAGAAAAAAAAAAAACAAACCAACCTGCTCACGTTAAAACTGAAAAGAGGGTGTTTGTGTGTGTGTGTGTGTGTGTGTGATTGTGAGTGCGTGCATGCATGTGTTTTGGTGTCAGTGTGCAAGTGTATATTTGTGTGTGTGTGTGTGTGTTTGTGTATGTGTGCATGTACATTTTTGTGTTGTTATGTGAAAGTATCTCTGTGTGTGATCATTTTTGTGTGTGTGTGTATATATGTGTGTGCGTGACTATGAGTGTGTGTATGTGTGTTTCATGTTGTTATGAGAAAGTATCTCTGTGCATGAGCATTTTCGTGTGTGTGTGTGTGTGTGTGTGTGTTTTTGTATTGTTATGAGAAAGTATCTCTGTGTGTGAGCATTTTCATGTGTGTGTGTCTGTGTATGTGTGTGTGTGTGTGCGCGTGTGTGTAGCTGACCTGAGTGAGTGGATCTGCTCATCTCGGTGTGTGAGTTCCCGTTCTGTAGAGGAGAGCTGAGCAGACACAGCGGCACTGTGGCTCTGGGTCTCAAACACAGTCAGACGCACCTTACTCAGGGCTTCCTCCAGCTCCTGATACACACACACACCACACAGACAGAGAGGGAGAGAGAGTGCCCAAGTCAGAGAAAGAGAGATGTTATGAAGTGTTTTGAGTCTTTTCCCTTATTATTCATCAGTTTATATGACTACAGTCTTATATACACTGCCTGGCCAAAAACAAGTCGCTGTTTGGATTTGGAACCTATGGGGGCAGTCTTATGATCTGGGGTCAGGTAGTCAGGTAAATACCTGAATGTACCGGAAGACCAGGTTATCCCATCAATGGATTTTCTCTTCCTTGATGGCATGGGCATATTCCAGGACGACAATGCCAAGATTCATCAGGCTCAAATTGTGAAATAGCGGTTCAGAGAGCATGAGGAATCGTTTTCACACATGAATTTGCCATCACAGAGTCCTGACCTTAACCCCATTGAAGGTCATGTGCTGGAAAAGACTTTACAGAGTGGTTCGACTCTCCTGTCGTCAACAAGATCTCGGCCAAAGATTAATGCAGCTCTGGACAGAGATAAATGTTGTGACGTTGCATAAGGTAGTAGACACAATGCCACAGGCGAATGGGCGCCGTAATCAAAGCTAAAGGTGACATATTAGAGTGTGTGACGTGTTTTTAGCCAGGCAGTGTGTATCCCAGTCAACATTGTCATTCTCTTTTCATTTTTCTGCCCCTTTTCCGAAAATACCACCTGTAAGTATTAACAGCATCTAAGATTGCACTTTACGCCTCCACAGACTGCTTTGCCAAAGTTGTATGTGGTTAGGCATGGATTACTCATCTGAAAATGTGGAAAGAAAAAGTGAGAGAGAGAGATAGAGAGAGAGCGAGAGAGAGAGAGGAAGCCTAAGTATGCACATGAGTGTGAAAGAAAGACAGAAAGAAAGAAAGAAAGAAAGAGGAAGTGAGATAGATCAAATAGACAGGAGTCAAGAAAAGACAGGAAGAAATAGACAAAGAAGAGACAAAGTGTTTCAAAAGAAAAAAAAAAAGAAAAGAAGGAAAAAAAAAAAAAAAAAGGCCGGGCGAGTGACTGTTGGGATCGGTGAGCGGTCAGCCGCACATCACAGGAGCCGGCAGAGCTAATGAGGCAGACCCCGACGCCTAGCATCAAACGCTCGGGCCAACCGCGGCACTCGCGCACACGCCCTCTCCACGAGGGGGCCAATCTCATTAAAACCAGCCACCGGAAGCCAGCCAATCAGCACGGCCTAATTACCATAAGCCACCTAACAGGGGCGGGAGGGACCTGAGCCATGCGCCATTACCATATGACATTGATACTTACATTTCAATTCCTCCCTTTTCTGAAGCCCCCTGTTTGTTTCTTTCTCTCTCTCTCTCTCTCTCTCTCTGTTTTTTTTTTTTCAACTGAATTTGTGATGAGTTTGACAGTCATCACAGTGAATAGGGGATGGCTTTGGGTCCTGGGCCCGACTACGGAAAGTCTTAAAGTGTGGAGTTGATTGATATACAGACAGCAGACTCAGGTAATTACGATACAGAGCTCATTCAAGGGCTCCTGTCTGACTTGTCTGAGTGACACTCCTCTTGGAGGAAGAGGAGGGGTAGGGAGGGTGTTTGGAGTGCAGGAGGAAGAAGCGTCACGCTCTACGACGCTCGGGAGCAGAACGCTGGGGTTTGGAGCTGCGCTACTGATTACACGTACTCAGGTGGGACACATACACACACACACCCTGATTAGGGGCAGGAAGAATAGTACCTGCTCCTTTTTTGTAGAGGACCATTAAAACCTGGAGAGGTTACTCCATAGTTATAAGCAATGGGATCTGTGTGTGCTACTTATTCTGCTAATTAACTACATGTAAAACAGACACGGTCACGGCAGCACCCAGGGAAAGAGTGTGCGTGTGTGTGTGTGTGTGCGTGTGTGTGCTGCGTGTTCCGACCCAGCGCTGCTGTACGAAGCTGGCGCCCCCGACATGTTAAAAAGTCATTATTTCTCCCACCCTCTGAACAAGACATCAATATTTAAAATTTGTGCTGTTTCGAGTTCGTTTACATTCAAGGTGGAAGGGAAGGGAAAACGTTCAAGGTGTGAGGAAGAAGAAGAGGGATGAAGAGAAGGCGGGGTGGGAAAGGGAAGATCGAGGGAAGAGAAGAAAGGAAAGCAGGGTGAGAGAGGAGAGGAACAGAGGAGGGAGGATGCTGTGTGGACCTGTCCCTTGGTCCTTACCCTCTATCTCTCACTCTCTCTCTCTGTGTGCTCATAGTTACCTTGACTTTGGAGCAGTTGGCGGACACCTGCTGCCTCCACTCGGCCTCCTGCTCCTGTGCTCTCTTCAGATCGGCCTGCAGGGCGGAGCAGCGAGACTCCAGGCCCTGCCTGGCCTCCTCCAGAGCGGCCGCCACACGCTTCTCTTGCTCCTCCTCCCTCTCGCTCCTTTCTTTCAGCTCCTGGAAAGAGAGGAGAGAAGAGAAGAGAAGAGAAGAGAAGAGAAGAGAAGAGAAGAGAAGAGAAGAGAAGAGAAGAGAAGAGAAGAGAAGAGAAGAGGTCACCATGGCAATAAACAAACAGCTCCATTTTGCGTGAGAGGAGACGAGTGGGGTCTCCTCCATGTGAAACCTCTGCGAGGAGTCATGTGGGAGAGACTTCGGCTCGGGCTGATGATTGGCAAGGTCACCTGACTTCCCCTCAGGTCTGGCCTGAGCCCACGCGAGTAGAACAGCATCAGGTCCATCTCTCAGTTCTAATGACAGCCTTAATGAGAACACAGTCAGCTACAAGCCCATTAGTCCTGCCGGTCTCCTTTGATGCTGTCCCTGCCGCTGTGTGTGTGTGTGTGTATATATGTGTGTGTGTGCTTTTTTTTTTTTTTATCCCTCTCTCCCTCTTCCTTTCTTTCTCTCTCTCTCTCTTCCTGAACGAGACCCCCGTGTAAAGACACATCCACCCCAGACCTCAACTTTATCAATTAATCATGCCAGTCCCATCAGAATGTAATTAAGGGAAAAGCCACACCATCAAAAACACACACACACACACACACAAGCACGCACACACGCCATCGCGCACTTTCCTCGGTCTGCCTTTGCCCATCATTAAGTATTTATCTCGAAGTTAGACTAGCTTTCCCAACAGTCTTTGCTCTCGGTTTGGGGAAGAAAACATGTCTTTTTTTTTTCCCCCCTCTCTCTCTCTCTCTTTTTCTCCCTTCCCTAAGTGATTCTGAGGCCTTAGGCTATTGCCTCAGGGGACTTGCTTTTCTTTCTTTCTTTTTTTTTTTTTTCTCTCCTTCTTCAGTGTCACAGAACCCGCTTCAGAAACGGGGGGAAAAAAAAAAAAGAGGAAGAAGAAGAAGTGCCAGTGGAGATTTGTCCAAACCTTAACTTGTCGACTCTTGTTCCCCAGTTTTTGGTGCAAAGCTGCCAGCTCCTTCTTCAACCGCTCCTGCTCCTCCTCGCCTCCTCGCCTCCCCTGTGCCAGGTTGTTTATCTCCCGCTGCTGTTCTGTCACTCTCTGTTTAAAGAGCCACGCAAACGAGAGAGGGCACAGACAACCATTAGTCAAAAGCAATCTGGGTACAGCCCCGCGCCGGAGGGAACGCAAACTCCAAACGCCTGGGATCACACTAAATGTTTAATTAAAGGGCCTACTGATGGAGAGGACGGGTGGATGTTGAGAGAGAGAGAGAGAGAGAGAGAGAGGGAGAGGGGGAGAGGGAGAGAGAGAGTCTTCTACCACTTCCTTTAAGAATGAATGGCCCTGACCTGAAGGTCTTTCAGTTGAAGCAGCAGGAACAGCGGAGTGAGCGGAAACGCGTTAGCTTTGCGTGAAGTGGGTTTGAGCACTTGGCTTTGAGTTCTGGCATGTCACATTAGACGGTAACATCTCACCCTGATTTAACTCTAAACTAAAATCGACTCAAAAGCGTGTGCGTGGGCGCACGGCACTTACAAACATTAGTTAGATCACGCTCCCATAACTGGTATGGCCAAAATAAGTTGTAATTTCAGCAGAAAACTAACCTTCGGCCTGATATGGCAGAGGATTAAGCTTTTGGCGTTGAATAAAAAAAGAAGAGAAAAAAAGAATTGGAAAAAAGAAAGAAAACAACATTTTTTCTCCATTCCATAGCCCGGTGCTGGCAAATACAGTGAGGCTAGAGTCTGCCCCCCCACTTCACACTCAACCCAAGAGCACTCTGGCACCACAGCTAATCCGACGTTGGCCGCGGATACTTCAAAAAAAAAAAAAGGGAAAAAGAAAAAAAAAAAAAAAGGCACAGCTCTGGGACGCAATTAATTGCCATGTTGAGGAAAATCACTCGAATCTTCCAAGATAGTGGATTTACGCAGCGATCCGTCCTCCATGCAAAAACTGGCTTTAATAGAGATTTATACGGCGAGCGGAGCTGGACTGAAAACGTTGATAATGAGGAAGGCTAGCACTGTTTTAACCCCAGTAGTGCTCAATTGCTAGGAAAAAAAGGTTTAAAGAAGTTAAGAGGTCTAGGACAGAGAGATTAGCATTAGGAATTCCCAGTGCAGCTCAAAAATGAAAGCTAATTATGTTACAAAAATGGAGGAGGGCTGGGAGGAGAGAGGAGGAGAGGAGAGGAGAGAAAGAAGAGGAAGAAGAAGAAGAAGAAGAAAAAGAGATTGTCAGAGAAGTTACTGTGGAAACAGCCGACAGGCAAGGGGGGATTCAGCGGACCATCACATTGCCAAGGAAAGGGAAGAGACCAATTAATCACCATTTGGGCTCATTTGGTGCAAATTCGGGATGAGATGATGGATGCTAGCAGTCAGCGCGACGGTACCCAGAATCCTGACCATTAACGAGCTTCTCAAACACGCAACAACTTTTTAAATAGTCAGTTTCCACCCACAATGCACCACAAAATGGCAAGTCACCGCAAATGAAGAAAGTTACAGGAGCTACATAATTAAAAAAAGAAGAAGAAGAAAGAAAAAAAAAGAGCTGATGGAAAGCGGTGAAGTGTAACAGAAAACTTTGGTCTAATTCACGGTCTGTCGGCGGCGAAGAAAAGTCGCGCCAAAATAACGTCTGGGCTAATCACTCTCATTAGTTGAGATAACATCATTATGTTTGATTAGTGAGAATCAACTGAGGCTGAATAGTCACTCACAAATAGCCTCAAAAAAACAAAAAAAAAAACCTGATTAAAACTAAATGACATTAGTTTTGCATCTGTGGTTTCTACACGTTTCAGCTGTTTAACTTGTTCCGTCTCCAATGGTCAAGTTTAGCTCCTCTGGCTCTTCGCATGCAGTCCCTGAACACATCAAAAGACACTACCTTTGAAAAACAAGTCAACAAATTAACAAAATTTAAACTCAATTCTGACTTTTCTCCTAGAGCTACTGAACATCATCAGTGATCTCGATGTGTCTTTGAGCAAGGTACTCAACCCCAAGGTTACTGCAGAGGTGTATGACCTCTGACACAGATGGCAACAAATTTACATCACTCTGGATAAGGGCGTCAGCGAAAATGAACTTGAATGGAGAAGTAGGCATAGGAATCAATGTATCCTATTCATAATCTCTCATTTCCCTAATCTCTCACGTATGTAACATGAGATAGGTCTAGAAGCTTCTGTTGTTCCAATCTTGTGGCGGTCGTCACTCATTAATAAAGTAGCCTTGCGGGTCTCACGACGCGGCTAACCGTATCTAGCGCACGCACATTGGCACGAGGGAGGAGCATGGCGGGAGAAACCAGGTTACAGTGGATTATGGCTTCGCCGTCGGTCTCTATGGAGACAGCCGATGCACGGTGATGAAGGGGAAGAAGCTAATTAGGAAGACTGACAGATGCTCCAATCAGGGGCCGTGATTAAAGACGAATTAACGACACGGCTTCATCATTAGCCGTCACACCGACGCATCAGTCACACAGCTAGAGACCCTTCAGAGGGAAGAAAATGCAGGGTCAGTGTAACATGGGAATTGCGACATCAGGTGTGTGCATGTGTGTGTGTGTGTGTGTGTGTGTGTATAACTGTGAGTGTGTCTATGTGTGTGGGAGGCATCTCCAGGATGGGTAAGGCCTGGTTCCAAAAACCGTCTCATTGCTTAAAATGAGTCGGCAAAGTCGAGTTGTCTGTCTTTGACCGAAAAGTGAGGACCAGATGTGAGGTCGATTCCTTGTTACATCCAGAATGCGACCTACCTGTTCTAGCTCCTGGATTTTATAATCTTTGGCTTGAAGGATTTCCAGAACCTTCCGGTCTTTCACCTCTGCTTTCTGTTTCTCTCTATAGGAAGGAGAAAGGGAGAGAAAGAAACAGGGAGAGAGTCAGAAAAAGAGATAGAGACATGTCTATACAGTGACGTCAGTAAAACCCCATCATCTCCGTCCAAGGTTTTGTAAGCAAAACAACTCTTTTGTTTGTTGCTTATCACTGTGATAGACGGTCTAGATAATAACAATTTTGTCTTCGGTTTTTGGCCCAAACTGGAGCCATTTTCAACTTGCTATACACAAACTATTCTCCATGATGCAACAGCAAATATTCTGAGTGGAGATGAAACAGCACGCACTACAATGGGCACCATGGGAAAAGAAACATGCAGAGAGTTGCCTTTCAAAAGCTCAGCTGGTTCCCATAGCTGGAGCTGCACCGGGGCTGTCAGTAGGGAATCCTAAGAAGATAACGTTCGTCTCCAGGTATCAGTAATTACCAGGACATCAAAAACAACGGCGTTATTCCGAAGAGACCGCAAACACTCCGGTTGAGGCCGACTCCTGCCCCTCTTTGGAGGAGAGAGAGAGAGAGAAAGACAAAAGAACAGCGATCGGGAGCCGACTTGTTTCAACAGCCGTCAATCGCCTGGGAGCCTTTCGTTTCCCTCGTTCGTTCGTTCTTTCATTCCCACCCCCCCCCCACCCCCCACCACACTCATTTCGCCCCTTCCCTCCTCCCCAAGGACCCCCCCCAACACGATGCCTGGCCTCTTCCGAGTCGAGCGCTACCTTGTAGCCCAAGTGATGTTAACCATGTCCCAAGCAGCCATCCAATCGCTACAAGACCAGTGGGAATTCCCAGAAGGCCAAGCGGTTGACTGGAGACGGCACAATTATCATGTCAATATCCTACACGGAGGCTCCACTGATACATGCACACAGATTCTCCAGGCGGTTGTTGCCTGTTCTCGGAGGACCAGCATGCCTTGTTGGCTGAGTCCACAGAGGGAGCTTGGCTTTCAGAGAAAATGAGGGTTAGAGACTTGTCTTCACCTTGCTTGGCATACTTATTCTTTCATTCTCTCGCTGATGGGTGAAATACTCTTTGCACTCCTCAGACTACAGTTATGAAAGAATGGGGGCATTGAAATGTGACAAGTGTTAGTCTAGGATAAATGTAATGTTTTTGCAAGGCTTTGTAATGCAAATAATGACTTCCAACATAATGCATTAAGTCAAAATGTTGAGAGAAACCTTAAAAAAACCCACACACATAGATAGATAGACAGACAGACAGACAGATAGATAGACATATATATATGTACATACGCACGTGCACACACACACATATATATATATGTGTGTGTGTGCGTGCGTGCACGCATGTGCATATATATATACATATATATATATATATATACACATATATATATACATAAAATAAATTAAAACAAAAAGAAAAGAAAACCGCATCACCATTTGGTTTGACAAAGCAAGTGATCTCACTGGACCCTTCTCTGCGGCCTGTCATGTTACGAAGAGCCCTTACGAAGTCTTAAAGAGTTTCAGTTGTGTTAAACGAATGCCAATAGCCACCTTGTGAACCCCCCCCCCCCCCCCCAAACAAGTTCCCATGCCATCGGTGTGGTTTCACCTCCTCCCCTCAGCAGGTCATCCCCGTCGCGTTAAATCTGCTCTTCATCCCTTAAAGGAAAGCGCTTTCTTCCTTCGGCAGTTTGGGAAGGGCAGAGATGGAGTCTCTTTTCATTAGAGCGTTTTTCTGTGGCAGAGCTGTAGCGTGGAGGATAAAAAGAGCTTAAACGCTGCATCTGCGATAGATTCTCTCATAACCCTCCAACTGAACGGAACAGGCACCTCATACTCAACCTTGGGTAACTTTCATACGTTTTTTTTCCCCCCCCTGCACACCCCAGTTTCCAGGCAGGGATTTCAAGGCCCCAGACCGGGAAGCATGAGAATTCTGTCAAAGAGCTGCTCTCAAGCCTACAGACTTAGACAAGAAGCATAATTGTATCAGAAAGTGCTTTTTTTTTTTTTTCTTAAAGAAAAAGTTGGCACAGCCTGCAGACCGGAGTGGCGACATCAGAGAACCTGAAGGAAGATGATTGGTCACTCACCGTTCTACTACTAGACTCACTGCCTGAGTCAAGTCGGGATTGGCCACTTGGAGGCGCTTCCATAGCGTCCACACAAACTCTTTATCTGCCTGTTAAACAGAGATGGTCAAATTTGTGGTTTTAGCTGTAAGCAAAACTGACAAAATGCACTTTTACAACAAACAACATCAAAGCAAAAACTCAGAGTGTAATCTCAGAGTTATTACATGGCTTAAAGCAAAGAAATATTTCCACACATCATTACACATAACATAGCTATATAAGACATGAGGGTCAAAAAACAAGCTAGCAACATTCATAACCACGTGACATAACACATTTAATCAATGTAACAATTGATTTATTACATAAGGCAAGGTCTACTAAATAAAAAATTCTCTCACAAAATGTGTTAGATTATGCCAAAGGATAAGAAGAAATGAGATTTAAATTAACAAGACTAAAAAATCAAACAGACTACAAGTAGTATTTTCTCTGCCACTGACTACAGAGCAAGTGCAACTAAAAACTGATGACAGAGACACACTCATAAGAGGCAAGTCAGACACATTTCCAATTCAAATTGTCCTCTGCTTGAGAAAAAAAAAGAAAAAGAAAAAGAAAAAAAGAAAGGCTCTCAAACATTTTTAAGCTACATTACATTTAATGAGAAACATCTAAAACCTACATTTTCTGACATTAAAAAAGACAGAATTATACCAAATCGACTTGATATAAAATTATCTGTTAAATTATGTCCACATCATCATAAGATAAAAGTCATCATTCCCTTAGGACTCTGCTGGTCTCCAATTAGTACATGAAATTTAAACCCAATTCAAAAGTGTCTGATCAATTATTTAGTAAATGGTGAAGGCAGACCTTGATAGACCATAGGCTGAACATACAAAGCAGAGAGAGAGAGAGAAAGAGAGAGAGAGAGAGAGAAAGAGAGAGAGAGAGAGAGAGAGAGAGTGAGTATGTGTGATAGAGATCTCACAAACCGCAGCCCTCACTGTGTTTAATGACAAATTTAAAAAAAAAAGAAGAAAGAAAGCCTGAATTCAAAATCATTAGTGTCTTCACTAACACTAATGCTCGAAGCATCTGTTTCAGCAGACATGTAAGTGCAATTTTCAGGTCAAGATAGCCTAGTAATCTACAATGAGAGAATGTTCCACTATGAGTACTTCAAGACATGTTCAAAGTTCCTCTTATTTATGAATTATTCATCTTAAAAGGGAGAGCATTAAAGTCTACTGGGTTAGTGTATACTCAAAGAATTGTGGTATTTAGCCATGTATTAACGAAGTAATGAAGTAATTCTCTGATTAGAAAAAAAGAAAGAGAGAAAGAAAGAAAGAAAGAAAGAAAGAAAGAAAGAAAGAAAGAAAGAAAGAAAGAAAGAAAAATCTCCACTCCATTCCACTCCAGCGGTTAACGTTACGCTTATCATTGGCACCAGAACCAGAGTTAAAAGATAAATTAAATAGCCTCGGTCTTTAAATACGATTCCGTACACGTAAGACGTCATTAAGAATCGTAAGGAAAAATCGATGCTGGTCTGCAGGCCACTGAAAATCCGTATATGTCAATTAAAAAAAAAAGAACTCGCGAACATTTCAGAGACTCATCTTCTTATATTAATGTCAAGAGAGCATAAATCTAATCTGTGACAGGGCAGAAGAGCGACGCGTTATGCATCACGCTCACAAACTCAAAAATCTGAACTCTAACTTCGCAGACGCTTCAGCGAAACATTCAGCCTATGTAAATATTGTTCAGTATATGTAAATATAAACACTTATGGAAGGGTGACCTCACGCGTTATTAGGCACCACCTGGTGGGAGTGTACAGACGTGCAGGACTGCGTCGTTCATCTGACCCCCTCTCCCCCACCGCCGCTCCAAGCGCGCCCGCCCCAATCAATGTTATGATCAGGTTTCACCTGACAATGTACAAACAGCCCAAATGCAGACAGAAATGACTTTGACGCGTCAAACACGTACAAGCTGACATTTACCTGACACTGAACGAGCTCCTCTGATAAACTCCTGACCTGTTCCTCCAAGTGCAAAATTCGCCCGTTATCTTTAGACGCCATGGTCCAACTGTAAATAAACACAAGTTAATAAAGACAACAACGCGTTAGCAGAAACGACACACTTGCCATCTGGTTCTGACTTTCAGACAAATGCGACACAGCTTGTTACTGAACGCCAAACACACTGAGTCCGTTAGTCTTTTATTTAAAAGCAACATAAGATAAGTTGGTGAGTTAAGGTTGGTAAATTGTATTGCAGTATCGCAGAAGCACCAGTGCTCAATACCAGACACTGTAAAAGAGGCAACATTTGCATTATTCCGTAGTTATGATAAAGAGCGCGTGCAGACAAGACTTCTGTGCCGTTAAGCAGGCACATTTGACTCCTAAATAATGTCCATAAAGATATCTGAAAAACTCCGAAAAGACATTACTAAATGACTGATAGTCTGATGAACAGAAATGAAGAACACAGCTAAGCTAGTCAGCTGATTCGTGGCTAGTTGGTTTTAACAAGTTGGTGCCATTTTACTCTATCAGTAGCTAACTATGGGGAGAAAACAAATTAATAATTGTCTGTAGTTAGCTTGCTGGTGTAACTTTGGGGCCAGATAAATCAACACAAAAGTTATTCAAGTTTTTTCAAGTTGTTTGAGCAGCTAAGCTACTTAGCATAATTAGCTAGCATACCTCCTTACCTACAAGCGTCCTTAGAGACGGCAAGTTCAGCTGCGGTAGTCGAAAAGTAACAACCCCAAATACCGTGTCAGCAGATATACAAGAGAAATTACAACATGTTTTTTCAAAGCATCATGATTAAAGGCGAATGTATAAGTTTCCTGGGGCACATTTCGTTATAACAGTCCACTAGTGTTAACAGCGACTTCATGTCAATTTCAAACTGACGCGCCGTTTCCTGAAACAGGCATTTGCAACATTTTACAGCAGTATAGTTCAATGTACGGCTCTTCGCTCCGGTACCAGTCAACTCTTTCAGGGGAGCATGAAGAATTTGTTACCCAACAACGATATATCATAAAACAAAACAATTTATATTAATATTGACTCTAAAGGATAGACGACTAAAACAGTTAGTTTACTGAATGAACATCGGCCGTAATCCTTGAAATTAAAATGATTTCTGAGCTAATCGTAGCCAAATGATCAAAACTATGATTCTTTATAATTCGATCATTGATAAATTCGTTCAAAAATAATTTCCCATACGATATACGTAAGCCATCATGTGTCTGGAGTAAAGAAGACACAAAAGTTTAAAAAAATTTACAGATGAAATAATCGTGGAATCCTCTAGAATCCGATGACCAGAAAATCGAAAATGGGATTAAATAAACTAATGTGTAACCAACTTTGTAAAAGCTCAGTTGATAAGAGTTTTGTTCATATTATATATATAATATTATCATGGAATACAGATATGAATTTATCTTCCCATAACTGTTAAACTGTTATCGGATTGTGATTGTTCTTGTATTGCCGTCTTTTTTATTTTATTTATTTATTTATTTTTTGCAAAAAAATAAACTCAAAAGAGAGAGCAGGTAAAAAGAACAGACTGTCATATAGAAGCAATAATCCAATAACACAGCTGAAACTTTTAAAGGAGTGGAAACAAGAAAGATAAAGTCCGATATTAGAGACACTGAGAGACAATTAAGACATGTTCTTTGAGACAAGTTTTTCACTCACACACCCATGCACACGCACACAAACACACACACACAACTTTTGACTTTACATTGACCTCTCACTAAAGACTCGTGTCCTAACCCTAACTATGACCAAGAAACGTTTTGGTTCATTTCATTTTTGTTAATAACAGGCATATCTTTGTTTGAAAAGTATTTAAGCATGAGTCACAAGTTCAGCTTTTTTCAGATGTTCATTAACTGGTGGGGACATGTGGTCCCCATGAGTTTCATAAAAACCTGAAACACATCGCCATGCACTCATACACACACACACACACACACACACACATACAGAAGCGGAGAAAAACACACTCACACACTACACACAGACTTATAAACACAACCTCTCTCTCTCTCTCTCTCTGTCTCTCTCTCTCTCACACACACACACACACACATGCACACACACAGACAAATGCACACAGATTTGCTCACTCTTTTGTGCTCTCTGTCTCTTTTACACACACACACACACACACCCACACACACACACAACCAACAGAATGGGTCATCTGCTCCAAGCTTATGCTGCTTTCCAGCACTGAGACGATCCAATTGACTTAGTGTGATTAGGCAGTTCCTTGACCCGCAAGCAGTGCCTATCATTAGTGTGCCCATTTGTGCGATGATTTTAGAGGCAGTAGACTGGCTTATAATTCCCAACATCTGCCCCTGTTAGCTGTACAGACGCATCTATGAATCAGCCTTTTTCTCTCTCTCTCTCTCTCTCTCTCTCTCTCTCTCGCTTGCTCTCTCTCCTTCCCTCCCTCTCTCTCTCTCTCTCTCTCTCTCTCTCTCTCTGTCTTTCCTCTTCTTGCTCAACAAAGCCCTTTGTTTGTTGCCGATGGTTACCAGTCATCCATTCCGAATGTGATTCTACATGCACTCACTGGCACAGATATCAGTTTCCGTGCAATAGCTTCCAACGGTGGCCAAAAGTCACATCTGTAACCGACCCTCTGTAATCCCCTGAAGGTCTATGACTGGTGCGGATAAAGGAGGACTACACACTGACTCTACCAACAGAGTATTGGAGAAAATGGCTTCATTTATTCAGTGCAAGCTGTATCAGATTTTACTTCACATTAGTTGTAATTAACAAATTACAACAAATAGACCTATTGAAGCTGTGCAACATTCGCTGAGCAAAAAAATCAGCCCAAATGTGAACAACTGTCACATGGTGTGTTTACAAAATTTGTTTCCAAATAATTGCAGTTACACTTGGATATGTGATTTGGCAGTGAAGTCTTGAAAAACATTACCAGGAAAATTGGACAAGAATCTCTCTAATTATCTGTAGTTTCTCCAAAAAACCTCTGGAAATCAGTATTTTGCACACAGCATTCCCAGTCCTTGAAGTAAAGCGTTACAATTGATTTTTGTGAGCTTCAAAGTAATTCTGAAAATACCTCACCCTTCAGTTCCATTACTGTTCACGGTTTTACCTTTTGAACTACTTGAAACTACAAGAAGAACCATTTTGAAAATATTTTAAATAATGATTTTCTTTGCCATTTAAAACTAACTCGGGATAGTACCAAGTTTGTAATTTTTTTTTTTTCAGTACAGTATGCATAAAAATCATTAAAAAGGTTTTTATGAGGAATGATCTGAGTCACTGAACCAAAAGATAGAGTAGAAATAAACTGGGAATTAATTTATAAACAACTCAAGTAATACATGAACCGATAAAAGAATTCACACAGTATATTTTAACTCTGCCATTCACTTACAATAAACGTCCGTTATATCCCATAAATATCTAGTGTATGCTTGGATCAGTTTTTTGTTCCCTTTTATGTGTTTGTTGCTTGTTTTTTTTTAATGACAGATTGTTTCAGATCAGAGCATAACTTCAACACATAAATCACGCTTCCCCGCCACATTGCTTTAATCTCTCTGCTGAAGTCTTTCCCATTTTAAAAAGCCCAAAATTCACAAGTCCCGACTTCATCCTCTTCGTTTGATTTCTTCCTTTTCTTTGATCATTTGAATATAAACCTTTAACTGGGTAATAATCTTTCTGGATTTTTTTTTAAAGGGAGGTTGTTATTGAAGAACAGGTGTGGCACGCTTTGGGGGGTTTTGAATTGTAAGTTTGTGTGTGTGTGTGTGTGTGTGTGTGTGTGTGTGTGTGTCTGTGTGTGTGTGTGGAGAGGGGTAACAAAAAGGATATAATACAAAGGACCGTAATAAGGATATGACTGGCTCACTGGCCTGTTCACTTTATAGAGACACTAACAGATTTGACAGACACTCATGCTGTTTAATAGAGAGCATCCCGCACCCATTTTGCACTGTGCACGCATAATATGCAAATATATGTTAATGAGCTGACCTGTCAATCAAGTGAGTTTTTTATTGTCCCTAAATTGTGGACATGGTCTTACATTCAGGTCCAACTTTCTGCATGGAGCAGTCAGGCAGTGTTCAATTATTTTTTAATCCAACACCAAAACCTTGTCTATGTCACAGAGATAGAGAGAGAGAGAGAGAGAGAGAGAGAGAGAGAGAGAAAAAAAGAAAAAAAAAAGAAATACATTCACTGCGCCTCGAATCCCCGCCATGCAAATGCGATGCATAAAAAATTCAGGAAACAAGCGACACGCTCTCGGCGAAGTCGAGTAGGCAGCGCACGGGAAAAAAACTGTCGTGCCGTCGAGAATTCGCCGAACGCGTGTCGTCTCCGCCTGCCACCTCGGGTAGGAAGACTGTCATCTCCCAGAGCGCTTAACGCTACCTTTGATTCCACTAATAGAAAGGTGGAGAAAGAACTAAGGGGCTTCTGAGAGAGACAAAACAGGTACAAGTTCCATTCACTTTGAAGAACGGCAGGTGTACAAAGTGGCAGCTGGGATGTGGAGCTGATCCCCACTCTTAGGCGGAGTGACATTCTGGAATGGAAATGAGCTGGAGACCTGTGGAGGTTCCCTTCACATGGCAGGGAACTCCAGAGGACTAAGCTGCTAGTTCTGTTCCCTTCTGTAGCGCAGAGTAATGGTGGACGGGGGGGGCTGTGTCACTGATTTTGGTTCACTTTGACCCTCAAAAGGTTCAGGTGGATCGTCAGTTGTCACTGAACTGCGGACAAATGCAATCCCAACATTTTGGGTTGCAACAGGTAGAGGTACCCTTTTTAATATTTTTGTGGGGTTTTTTCATGACTTATCACGTTTTTCTCTTAGGTTCACTTTTCAAGAGCCCATCTGAAAAGTTTGGACATTCGCATTTCAAATTCCGCTTGGGCTTGCCGTTCTTTAGAAACACATGTCTTCACACGACCTCTGTAACATCCTGATCTTTCCTAACCGGTTACGATGACAGAGAGCCATTGACTGTGTTCCGTGGCATGATTGGTCGGTCGTGGCCTCTGTTTAAACTTATCCGTATCTCCACACTGTACCCTGTCAGGCGGCTCGGAGACGCCATCTCTACCCTTTTCCCCCAAGAGCAAACCTGTCATCACGCGCCCCGCCATTCGCATGCAACGGACCCTCAGATCCCAAAGACCACTAGTGTTCCATGGTAGCTGCCATGAGTTCCAGAACCTTCTTCCATCTGATAACCTTAGGAACCATCTCGGAAGCCAAACAGGGCCTTATAAAGAGTGGATTGATGAGAGCATGGCTGACTTCCTGCAGGCGATTACGGAGGCATGGAATGAAATGGGGTGAGGGGGGGCTGGGTTAGGCTCCCCACCCCCAGATGTGCCCCCATTTCCCAGCATTTGTGGAAGTGTGGGAAAGTGAAAAGAAGACCCCCCCCCACACACACACACACACACACCTTCCTTTAAGGGAGCTCCTCTTTCGGAGCAAGGTGGAAAAGGCCGTGTTTGGGTTACAATTTCTCTTGAGAGAATTGCTCTGCTGTCCAAACATATGGAGCATGTGGCAAATGTGAAGGACCTTCTCACATCGAGCTTAAGAAAGAGGGCCACAGGTTTACTGCTTTATACATACCACAGTCTCTTCCCCTTTTAAAACTTTTATTTAATGTTTACTTAAGAGTTTTAATATGTTCGATTCTAAGAAGTGTACCACACTGTGATTATTAGTGTTGAGGGGATGTATACACACACACACACACACACACACACACACACGTCGAGTCACTCAATATCACATATCAAATAACTGCACGCCAGTCTTGCCCTGTAGACTCCTCCGGTAGGATACGGAAATTCATAACTCGACGAGCAGGTAGGTTTTACAGAGGCAAAGGTCAAAGGTCGCCGGGACGTCCGTCTCGTGTATGGCCGAGCTGTCAGAGACGGGCGTGTGGACAGGTGCATACCCTTACCTCTTGGTCCAGTGACATCATCACATCCCCACCACCACCACCCTTACGTGTCTATAAACGGGAAATATGGATGACCTTCTAGGCCAGGCTCAGAGTCTGTGACAGCTGACAGTCTGTCCCCGGGGGAGACCACTGCCTGCACCCAGTTCAATAGCTCATCATCAAACTGCCCTTTGAGTAATTACAGAATAGAGAGCAAGAGGTTCTGTTGTTGTCAAAGACAAGCCAATACTCTGCCCCTTCAACGCCCGCAGGTGGCTCCTGGGAGTTCATTTAGAGAGGGAGAGAGAGAGAGAGAGAGAGAGAGAGAGAGAGAGAGAGAGAGAGGTCTTAAATGGAGAACAGCTTTAATGTCATGTTTTTCTTGAGAAAATAAAAGAACCACGTAGCGCTGGGCGCATAAATTCTCTGACGTAGGACCTGTGATCCAGAGAAGCAAGGCTCACGACTTGATGGATGGCTTTAATTGGTTAAATTGTTCCCAAATTATGGCATGTAATCAAAGGAGACAGCGTGCATGACTACATGCAAATTTCAGGATAGGTTGTGACTTTCCCCAAATGTGAGTTCAAACATGTGAAAACATAGTTTTTTTTTTTCTTTCTTTCTTTCTTTCTTTTTTTTTTTTTTTGAATAGCTTGATGCAGAGAATGCAGAAACATAAAACAGGGCAATCAAAGAATCATAAAGACTGAATAAACAGAACTCAACGCGACGGACTAAAAGTCTCTCCGTACCAACTTCATCCTCAACATCTTCCCCTTAACGCATTTTTCCCCCTATTTTGTTTGCCTTATATATTTTGTAGTAAAGTAATATCTTGTCTAATTAGTGATTTAAGCTCTCTAACAGTCTGGGCATATGGTATGCGTTCTCTCGTGGTTTTGGACACTGTATGAATATGCATATCCTGAGGATTCACGGCTTGTTATTCCAGATTGAATTCTAGACAAGTTTTAATCCCAGATCTGTTCTTTACCCCTTTGACCAAACATGGGAACGGGACCCGCAGACGTGCACTCCACTTGATCGGTATGACTGCTGTGGGTTTCGGGACTTCTCTCGTTCAAAAAAAAAAACAAAAACAAAAAAAAAAACAGGAAAAGATGTGAAGAGGTGCCAGTCGTTGCTTCTTCTTCTTTCCTTCTCTTTCACTCTGGAGAAGGTTCAGTCGGTAGGTCAGCAAAGCGTGATAAAACAACAACAACAACAACAAAAAAACTCCCCAACAAATAACAAAGAAAAAACCCCCCAAAAAAACGCATACACACAATGAAACATTTATTAGAGCTTACTTCCGACAGTCTAATGAACTGAGGCTGAGGAAATTTGTGTTCTTAAACATCTTCATGTTGGAGGAAGTTATAGAGGGTTTTTTTGTTTGTTTGTTTTTCAAACATCTTGTGATCTTGTGTGTGTGAGTGTGCGTGTTTGTGTATGTGCGTGTGTGTGTGTGTGTGTGTGAGAGAGAGAGAGAGAGAGAGGGAGAGAGAAAGACAGACAGAGTGAAAGTGAGAGAAACAAGTGAGATAGAGGGACTCACCTTCATGTGAAAGGGAAGACGCTAAAACCATGAATAAGGGCCTTATTTGTGGAGGATAAATATTTGAGACAAGCATTAATTAATTCTGGTATGGCACATTCAAAAGCAATAAAAGCAAAATATCTGTTTATTTGTTTATCTGGTTATTAAATAGATAAATAACATAAACACATATTTTCTATTTAATAAACTGTTAAGAAGCTGGTGTTTACTGATATACTCGCTAAATTTTTTACGCAAAAAATACCACAGGAAATGTCTCTACTCCAGCAAAAAAAACACATCAAAAATAACATACATTACGCGAGAAGTAATAAACTACAGTAAAACTGCTGTATTTCGCAAGCCGTCTTGAATGTTGCGCGGTTTTCGTATCTACAGGGTAGGGTTTTTTGTCGAGTTGGCTCACTGTCATAGACAGATGTGACTCTTTACTCTGACACAGCACCGTGACGGCTTAAGTCCAGACTCGGAGTCACTCAGGTTACACTCAGAAGGCGTATAACCGCTTCTAGAGTCCTGTCAGATCCCGAATACCACGAACTTACAGAAGCCGTCTGATTCATGAGTCTTATCGGCCGCAGCGCGCCACAGCGCAGTGAGAGCTGAGTTAGCAGAAGAAATACCAGGGTGTGGAGAAAGACACTTCTTCCCCCGGACAAGCAAAAGGTTTACCCGCTGCTTTGGGAGAAGAAACCAATAATAACACACCCATTTGTGTTAGCGATTTCCCTTCTTCGTTCGCTGGTTACAGGATTTTGAGCAAGGGAGACAGTGTCGTGTTTTTTTAATATCCCGAGACAGACGCTGTGTTTCCAGGGACGTCTTCGAGTGTTTTACAGTATAGCAGTGCATTCGAATTATTAACGTTACGGCGTGGGCGAAGACGTGGCTGCTGTCTTCTTGTTTTTAATGACGAAGGACTGCTATCGTTGCCACTGCTCTTGGTAGTTTCGAGTGGACACCCCTGACTTTTCAATTACTTAAGAGATTTGTACGCGAGAAGGAAGAAAGTCCCCCACTTGAGGGCGAGAGCTGACTTTGCTGGACAAGTGAGACAGCGCCAGGACCCGAGTCTGCCACATACAACATGCAGAAATGGTGAGAATGATTACTGAATGTTCGCACAGCGCGGAGGTGTCTTAAGTTATGCCACACATAACACTTTTGATTGCCTCACTCAAGTACTCAATTATCCTTTACAAATACCTGTAAAGTCAGCAAAGAATTAACCAACTTCTGTGTTTTCATGTACTATATAAAAGCAAAGAATCAGTTTGACCAACATTTACCTCTGACAAATGATTTTACCCATAAAATGTCTTGATACAAAATCGCTGCGTTACAGAGCTGTTTTCTCTCTTATTTATTTTTTCTGGTTTAGACATTTTATTTGGGCAAACAGATATGACATGTTTGTAAATGTAAAATTATTGCTGAATTCTTTGAAATGAAAGATCGATATTTGGAGATTCACGAGGAACAATTTGTCTCGATACCGCACCATGCACATTTTAAAGTAGAGCGTTTGATGCGAACGACGTCCAGGTAACGATTCTTGTTGCCTATCGGGAACGAAGTTATGGCGAACTTGCAGCAAACTTTCAGCACCGTCGTAGTCTATTCTGTGTACTCTGAAGATAAGTGTGTACAAACACAACTCGGTGTATTTTGAGGTATGCATGCGCGTGTGTGCACAAGTTAGTTTAATTTAAACTGCATTTACGATGCTCAAGGGGAAACGTCGCAATTCGGCCTGTTTGACGCGTTATCCTGAAAACAAGCTACACAATCTATTCGAAACATTTTGTAATAAATAGAACATCAACTTTAAGACTTTTATTTGCTGACAGTAGTCGGTAACATATGTTGAGTATTTTTTTAGTAAGAGTGTTAAAAAAAACCTGTCACAAATAATGTGCCTAATGAAAATTTACAACTGTTTACTGATCCTCACCACGGGTGATTTCTATTGTTTTTCATTTAACTTTACCGTCTTCTTCGAACAAGTAACCCTCTAGTTGTTTAAACTATTCAGATGTATGGTAAATGCTCAGATAAACTCGCGTATGAAGTAAGTAATCCACGTTCAGCACAGGAAAGAACGTTCTACGCTATTTTGAAGTTGGAAGAAAAAACTTTTATTGATCAAGATTCGAAACGACCGATATAACCAAAAAACAATGGTTGAAAGTGATAATGTGTAATTAAAGGTTTCTCCCATCAGTTAAAACTACATGTCTTTTAAAACTAGCATCTAACAGTCTTTGTAAAGGTCATGTATTTTTTTTTATTGCATAGTGACAAATACTTTTAACCAAACCAAATGCTTTTACAACCAACCTAAACCAAAAGTTATTTTTACCATTTCTTGGCATGTGAAACAATGCTTGTAAGATTTTATTTTATTTTTTTTAACTTTCAAGAAAGAAAGAAAGAAAGAAAGAAAGAAAGAAAGAGAAAATGGCTGATAGGTTGCTGTTGTGTCAGTGGCACTGGGCAGGTGAATTTGGAGTTATTTCATTGGAGCCTTACAGACCTCTGACTTGCTTTTTTTTCTGAGGAGAAACAGAGCCAGGGGGAAGATATCCCTGAAAAGCACCACCTGTATGAAAAAAGAAAGAAAGAAAGAAAGAAAAAAAGAAAGAAAGAAAGAAAAGTCCTTTCTGCTCTTTCGTCTGTTCTGTGCTCTCTCTTCTCCTGTGAGTTTGACGAGACTGAGTGTTTTACATCATTTTGGGGTTTTTTTTTTTTAGTCCTAGTCGCAGGAGGCTGTGAGGAATGGTCCAGAGCCTGTGTGAGCGGTGCAGTGGAGAATGCCAATTTGCATTCCAGAAGTGTCATTTGATGACTTTTATCTGTGCGGCTCTCTGGACCTAGACTGAGCTCTTAGTATTTCATCTTCGCTGTGTCAGGAGTCAAATGCAGCTCCGTGCCTGCTTCCTCCCCCTCTCTTCTCCTCTGTCTCTTTCTCTTTTACTCACTCTCTGCTCTTCTTTCTACCCTCAAAATCACTGAAGGTTCTTACAAGGAAAAGAGAGAGAGAGAGAGAGAGACAGACAGACAGAGAGATCGCGTAGGGCTACAGAAGTGAGAGAGAGAGAGAGAGAGAGAGAGAGAGCTGAAATGAAGAGGGGCTTTCATGCAGCAGGCTCAGAGTGAGGGTTGAACTTGTCAGTAGTGCTGGCGTTATTCTCCCAGGGGCCTGGGCAGAATTGGAGGGTGGAGGATGGTTAGACGGTTCAATAATCTCGCGGACAGGTAGCCACGGTGACGTTCCCCCAGAGAACCAGTCTTAATGAAGAGCAGGTCCACTTAACTCTCTGTTCCCTGACCCCTGCCGCCTGCCCTCCACACACGCGCGCACGCACGCACACACACGCGCACACACACACACACACTCTGCTCATTTGATCTTGCCCGCCAAATGCCACCCTCTCAGTCGTCTTAGGAAGTTCTGGTGGAGGGTGTGTAAAACTAGTAAAGGTGGTTATGTTAAAAAAAAAAAAGGGGCTTCCACAAGAAGAACACAAGTAGAGTTTTTACACTTCCATTTAAGGACCACACCTCCATCTCTCTCAGAAAACCGAGTTTTTCCTGTCAGCACCGTGAAGTGCACTGGTATCAGAGGTCATCTGTCAGCAGCTTTGAATGTCTCTTATCCTCTCCTGCATTTTCCTTCTTTGTAAAAGGGAACGTTTTATCTAATTATTAAATGAAGAGATTTACTGCATCTGTAATATTGGTACCACTACACCACCACCAAAAGAAACAATAACAAAAAGAAACAACAACAACAATAACAATAATAATAATAATAATAATAACAACAATAATAATAATGTGTTTTGGGGCAATACACATGACTTTCTAGAATTTTCTGTTGAGAGTGGAGAGTAAAACAGAGCTGTGTGGAGCTCTGATGAGTGAAACCCAGAAACACAGCAGGATGCTCTGACAATAAGAGCTAAGGAGAAAAAAAAAGAAACATGCACACACACACACTCACACACAAACAGGGCTCTCTCTCTCTCTCTCTCTTTCTCTCTCTCTCTTTTTTATCCTCTACAGAAGACTCCCTGAGACGAAAAATAAACAGGCTTTAACAGGGGCTAACAGGTAGGACGATCGTGACAGGAAATCATTTGTTGCAGGCAGCGCCCTACGTGTGCGTGTGTGTGTGTGTGTGTGTGTGTGTTGTGCAAATATGTGTATATTATGCTTTTCACTTTCATAGATGCACGCACGCACACACACACACACACACACACTCTTCCAAATGTTGAGTAAGAGTGCGTGGCCCAGACAGGTAGCATTTGCTCACTCGGTTGAAACGCAGCATGGACACACACACCAGAGGGGCGTTTCCACGGAGATAACACTTCATTCTGTGGAAAGAAAGCTGAGTCCGCTCATAAAGAGGATTGTTAGCGATAGTGTGTTTTGGCAATGATAGAAAAGGTAATATTTTGAGAACTTGTGTTTTTTTTTCTTTCCTTCTTTTTTTTGTCCCCCCCCCCCCCCACCCGTCTCTCCACGGCCCAATCGTGGCTTGAGAGAAAAAGCTTTCAAAAGGACATTGAAACCATATCTGAAGACTGCAGGGCCCAACAAAGAGACTGTGAAATCTGAAAACAAATTGGATCGCTGGCAGTAATTTCATTAAGAGCTCTGTGGGAGTCAGCTTGATTTAAAACAATACACATTTGGTAGACATTAATTACAGTTTCACTCAGCATGGAGAGAGAGAAAGAGAGGGAGAGAAAGAGAGAGAGAGAGAAAGAGAGAGAGAGAGCGATTAGAGTACATTCATGCTTACTTGCACTCACAGCAGCACACATACATGCATACGTAGAAAGAGAAGGTGAAAGAGAGAGAGCGAGAGAAAGAGAGAGAGACAGACAGACAGACAGACAGACAGACAGACAGAGAGAGAGAGACATACAGTCCCTTGAAACACATTTCCATGTCACATTTTTGTTTTCATGAAGTGCATTAAGTTTCGAGATAACAGGAAAATAATTGCGCTTCTTGACTTTTTAATTAACGCCTGAATTTGTCTAAATATATTCTCAATATGGATCGCTTTAAACTTTAATCTCGGGACTATAACAACAAAGAAATGGCTATTTGGAAAAAGAAGTAAAAACATACAAATGTGAGAACTGGGCAATTATTCCTCGTAGCCTGTTTTTATTATCATGGTGAAGAAAATGAGAAGTACAGCTATTTTCTAAAGATATCCAAGAGTAGGACCTTCCGCCGTTGCCTCTAAAAGAGATCGCATGTTTGCCGTCTGAGCATTCGACGTCTGTTAGATTCTTGAATAAGACAAAACTGTCACTTCACGCTTATAAAATCTTCCACCAGTTATGGAATTTACTTCATTTTATAAACAAATGAAATTGAACAGAGTCACAATCGTGCGTTGGTTCCCATTCTCACTTCTCTGGAATTTCTCTGATATTCATTTCTTCCTTTCGAACTGGAAAATTGTGAGATCACACACACAATTGTTAAAAAAGAAGAAGAAGAAGAAGAAAAAAAAAAAAAGAAAGAAAAAATGAGATGTGTGATAGCAGAGAGAGATTTGTTCTTAGCTTAATTTTTATATTTATTTTACTGTCTGTGTTTAGGGTGTTTCCCAAAGTGCTTTTGTTCTTCAGTCAGTGTTGGAGCATGAGCACGGATTGTCGCTTAGTGACTTTGGGGAAAATCCATACGGTACTAAGACACAGACAGGGGCAGAAACAGAAAAGAGAAAGAGAGAGAGAGAGAGAGAGAGAGAGAGAGAACAGGAATCTCGCAGTAAGTGAAGTACACAGTGGGGAGATGTAGTGTTATGGAGTATAATTTATATTTTACTGCTTCTGTGGAGACCTTCCAGACTGAGTTGTAGGACATTGTGCCATACGGAATGTGCTGGAAAACTAGGGGAAAACGGTGGGATTTCCAGACCTAAGTGTCTTTTTCCTTTTTTTTTTTGCTCTGCTCTGCTTAGTTCAGCTCTCTCCCTCTCTCTCATTCTCTCTCTCTCTCTGTCTCTTTCTACATGTGCAGTATCCCTTCCCTCAACCAATAACACTACACCCCCAAATTAGAGCTCCATCCGTTTTAATTGTGTGTGCGTGTGTGTGTGTGTGTGTGTGTCCTTACTGGTTGAGTTGACGTGTGTGGTTGTACTTACTTTTGAGAGGAGTCCAAGCGAACTGCCTCCTCCCTCAACGATGCAAATAATGGTTTGCTCCTGGGAGAACAGTTTGCCCTGAAGGTGTCTATCCTGACTGTACTTGGATAGGACCGGTGTGGGGAAACACGATACGACAAGATAAGTGGAGGGTCATAAGAAATTTCTCAGAGAAACCAACCACCATTTTGACTGGCCAGTGACTGCTTATGAATATCTTTGAGTCTCTACCTCTGACTTAATCTTCAAAACACAACCTCTTTCTGTTTTATTGTCTCTACCTCAACATTGGTACATTTAGTCCAGCCCATTTATTTTCTATTTCTTTTTCTTTAACAGATTTTCTTAGCCATATACTATGATTTATATACACTAAGAATAAGGGGGGAAAAAATCAAACTGCTGAAAGGAAAAAAAAAAAGTAGTTTTTTTTTTTTTTTAAATTTCACATTAGCTTTTTTTTTTTGGCTGGAGCTGAAGTTTTCTCAGGTAAAAGAGTGTTTGAAGTGTGAGGTGAAGCAGTTCGTTGAGGAAGCACAGATGAGTTGTCTCAGCGTTAGCTGTTTTTGATTAGCCAGGGTTATGCTAGCGTCAAACGGCGATTGCGCTAGTCTACTCCAGTCTCCAGAGAGACTATCCAGAGAGATTCCTCAAGTGCCCCGGAGTTTAATGTTATTGCTACCTGTCATTGGTACTCAATAAGACCTTCAAAGTGATTATTTTTGAGGCTAGCTCTTCTTATAAACATAAACGTTTACTTGACTGGTATTTTGAAGTGTGGTTAGCTGGTCTGGATGATGTGGAATTAGTTTCTTTAATGTGAGAACTAGAAAAAAATCTCTTTAGGTTTGTCATAAAAGATTATTTTTCAGTGATGGAGTCTGATTCTCTTGTTAATGATGTGAACTATACTCTCCGTTTCCGTTTCTGTGGTTTGGTAATCGTATTTTATCTATGTAATATTGCTAATAACAGCGACATTTTATAGTTCTCTGTGGTGCGCCGTGATTAGCAGATGGTTTTCTGGTATTCTGAACAATTTCACTGAAAAAAAAAAGAAAGAATCTGTTTCCTCCAGAGCACTGAAGAAGACACAACACAGGCCAAAAAATAAAACAATGTCATTATTCAATAAATGTTATTATTATTTTTACATTTTTGTAAACAGGGTAGTTTATCTGACTTTAATCTGTGGACTTAATCTCCACTTCATGCTGAAAGAGAGAGAGAGAGAAAGAGAGAGAGAGAGTGAGGGGGCGGAACAAGTGGTTATTCTGTGTTTGACTCTTGTATTCATGAAATGTTCTTCTTACACATTTCAAAATGTGTATACAATAATTACACCATTTCGATGACAAATGGCTATCTGGATTATACCCTAATGTGTCCAGTAAGCCAAATATGTGATATTTCAAAAAGAAAAAAAAGAAGGAAAAACTACTTTATACTTTTTTTTTCTTTGCATGACTCGTAGTGATGGCACAGTATTTTGCGGAGAACGAGGAGGGTTGTGAAGCGAAGCTACCAGTGTTTCATAGTGTTTCACAGGCAACACGCTCTGGCTATTTGAACCAGTCATCATATGGCTATACTTAAGTACCGCAGAGTTCCACCTCCCTCTCTCTCTCTCTCTCTCTTTCTCTCTCTCTCTCTCTGTTTTACTGTCTCACTCTTGCTCTGTCTTCACACTTCTCTCTTTGTGCTCTCTAGGTGAGATTAAATACAAAAGAGAAGGCTAAACAGATAGACAGATAAGGTGGTAAAGAGACAGATTTGTTTGTTTGTTTGTTTGTTTGTTTGTTTGGGTTTTTTTTCCTTTTCTTTTTTTTTTTTGGAAAATGTCGGTTTAAAACATGACCAGACAAGGATTTACTGCTGCGGAGTAACGTCTGACTTAATAAAGCAGATTCGATTTAATTCAATTGAAAGTTTCCTGGCGCTTGTCTTGTGATAACTGTCAGGCATGTCGTGTTTTTCCGCTTGCCTTCGCTTGTAGACCTCTCTACCGACCCAGCCTGTGCGATAAAGAGTTCATGATTGGACAAAGCACACAAGAAACATTTCAGTTTAACAGATTTATAACTTTTTGGCCAATTTTAGTGGCCAGAGTCCCGGCTCTGGGAAGAGTCTTTTGAACTTCCTTTTAATTTGTCTAAAGTAAAATATGCTCTTTTGGTTTCGTGGATAAGTTGTATTGGGTTGTTTGATATTACAGCATATGCAAGAGTATAATTAGGACTTGTGAAAGCACTTCCCAGTTAATCTCTGTCTTTAAAATGTGGGTGCTTAGGGTAAAGGACTCTGTGTGTGTGTGTGTGTGTGTGTGTGTGTGTGTGTGTGTGTGTGTGTGTGTGCGTGCGTGTGTGTGTGTGTAAAAAAAACAGACCTTCTGGAGCTTTATCAGACATGTGAGTGTTTTTGAAGAGGGAGAGTGTTGGGAAGTGTGTGTGTGTCTGTGTGTGCGTGTCTGCGTACGACAGTGTGTGTGTGTGTGTGTGTGCGTGTGTGTGCGCGCATGCGTCTGTGTGTGTGTGTGTGTTTAGGGAGGGGGACAGTGGTGCTTTTGAGCGGACAGAGGAGACACGATTCAGAGGCCTCTTTCATGTGACTAAAGCATTCCGCCAAGACAGGCATCGCAGAGTGCACAAGACGAGACATGTGTCCCCTCCCCCTGCCTTTTTTTTTTCTTTCACCTCCACTTTCTCTCTCTCTTTCTTTCTCTCTCTCTCTCTCTCTCTCTCTCTCTCTCTCTCTCTCTCTCTCTCTCTTTCTCTTTCTCTTGCTCACTCTCTCTTTCTCTCTCTTTGACCTTAACATTTATCAAAGAACCCCGTGCTGAAAGTCTCTCAGCATCTGTGCGCTCAGAAAGCTAGACATGCATACATACACACACACACACACACACACGTGCGCACACACACACGCAGGCACACACACACACATGTGGGCATACACACACGCACACACACACACACACACTCTCATAAAATATGCACGTGTAGAAACACATACAGATACATGCATACACAAACATATAAATGTGCACACACACACACACACACACATGCACGCACATGCACATGTGCACGCATACAGACACACAAACACATACACATACAGACATACACACACACTCAGACACTCTCACACACACACACACACACTTGGACACATGTGCGCACGTACACTCACACAGAAATACACGGACATACACACACATACACATGCACATAAAAATGCATATACATCTGCAAATACTCAGACACACAGATGCACAAGCACACAAGAACAATATACGAATGAATGCATTCGAGAATATGTTCTCATACTGCTTCCCTATAGAAAGATGCACACACACACACACACACACACACACGCTTGCGCACACACTCGTAAGACAAGCTGTTTTAAATATGGTCACTTTGGAGGAGGCCTGTCCTTGTAGATCCATGAGCCAAGCAAGCTGGCCTGGAGAGCTGATGGATTATGCCACACACACTCACACACACACACACACACCCACACACACACACACACACACACACACACACACACACCTCCCCTCTTCTCTTTTTTGTTGCTCCTGTCACTTCTTCCTATTCATTTAACCTTTCATTAGTGTCTGCACAGGCTCTCTGTCTGAGAGTAAGGGAACAATGCCAAAAAAAGCCCCACTGTCACCATTATTAGATTCCTCCCCCCTTTACCCGGCAACCCAAAATTAAAAAAAAAGAGGGGGAAAGAAAGAGAGAGAGAGAGAGAGAGAGAGAATTCTGGAGGATGCTAGTCCCGCTGGTTGTGTCAAGGACATGTGGCACATGTTGATACTCCTCAGGACCCCAGAGTGAGGGGAGGAATAGTGAGAGGTAGAGAGAGAGAGAGAGAGAGAGAGGGAGAGAGTGAGAGAAGGAGATTGAGGAGGAGGAGGAGGAGGAGGAGGAGGAGGAGGGGCTTGACCACAGCAGCAGTTCACTGGAGGAGTTTACTGCAAACACAAACAGTTAGTGCAGGAATTCTGGTTTTAATGGGGAGCCAAAAAGAAGAGGTGGAGCCGCTTCCCAAAGGAGGGACAACCTAAGCCTGTCTGACTTCCAGTCTCTCTGTCTCTCTCTCTCTGTCTCTCTCTCTCTGTCTGTCTGTCTCTCTCTCTCTCTCTCTCTCTCTCTCTTTTCTGCTCTTCATCATCAAAAACCTCTTTCCACTTTCCAAGACCAGTTTTCTGCTACTACATATATTTTTTTTTTGTTCACAGAAGCCACAAGACCAGTTCCACCAGGATGCGGTATCCCTCAATGCTCTTCTCTTCTTAATACAACTGGCACAATCTATCATTTTTCTTTAATATTGTAGCATATCAGACGACTTGCACTTTCGTGAAACGTCCAAAGGGTCACGCATTCCTCAGGCCCTTAAAAAAACAAAAACAAAACCCCTTGGTTTTGTGCTTTATCTCATGCTCTCTGTGTATCTTTGTGACCTCTGGTTGATTCGGGATCTTAGGAGTGTTTGTGACCATAGATCACACTCGTCCAGTAGTGAGGGGAGTCTCTGTTCTCTAAAGAGAAGGTTAATGGGTATCGGACTTACCACTGGGTCCAGACGCCTCCTCTACCCCGAAAAAGCCACAGAGTGGTGGTTACTGCCACTGTCCAAGTCAGGTGTCATGGTGGGTCTCTGAAAGAGACCATCTTTCATCTCTGTCGCCAGGGGATCAGCTAACACACACACACACACACACACACACACCTCCATTTCCACACTTCTTTCCAGCATGTAGCCGTCTCTTGCTTTGAGACACCTTTATTCAGGTTTTGTTCTTGGGCCCCCTGTGACATTTTGGACTCTTACCCACGGGCTGTTCATCTGCTCTGCTTGGTCTCTCTCTGTTAGCACGCCGCTCAGACCAGGAACCAGTCGTTAATGGTGCTTCTCCAGTGTACATGAGAAGGTTTAACCAGAAGATGCAGAACAGGAGTATTCAACTCAGGACCATGTTCAATAGTAATAATAAGAAGAAGAGTAAGAAGAAGAATATAACAATAATACGCAGAACAAGAAGAAGAAGAACAATAAGAATAATAATAATAACATTAAGAATAAGAACAATAACATGATGATAGTGATTTATGATGGCTTTAATGAGTACTATTATTATCAGTATTTTTTTTTTTATTTTATTTTCTAATGACAAGGACTAAAATATTGTTTACACACATATTGTTTAGACTGTTGTGTGTCTGTGGTTTCCGTCTGAGAGTGGATACAGTGATATAACTGGTCTATATGGGTTATTTGGAGACATATGATATGATTACACATAAACAGTGGGATTTTAGCCCAGTCAGTCAGTCAGTCATCCACACAGACTGTTTTCTCTGACCCTCCGTAGAGTTTCCTGTTTCCAGAGTGGGCAGAGATTTTGTATTTATGATTCCCCCGAGGAGCGGCAGTGGTCTGTCCTTTGATAGACGGTTACTGCTCTCACTACCCCTGTCCTTATTCGGAATTTGGAAAACTTCCAGTTTTTGGGAAGACAAAGGTGGCATTATTCTATAGGGCCGCTGAGGTCACTGACGGATACCGCCACTTCTACGTTTTAGCTGCTACTTTATGCTTCATCCAAACACCTGTGTTTTATGGCTGCTTCTGTAGCCTCAAGCTCAATCATGCAAAGTAACCCCACACAGTTATCAGAAGAGTAGAACAGTAGGAGAACAGGGTAACTTTTCACTGGGAGGAAGGAGACCGTCTCCTGCATTGTGTGGTTCTGTTGTTTATTTTCACCCTGCCTTGTGGTTAGACCTCCTCTCCGTGGCCCCCCCTGTCTCTCTCTCTCTCTCTCTCTCTCAGTCTCTCTCTCTTTTTCCCTCTCTCGTTCTCTCCTAACCACCATCTCTTACACTCTGGCAACCCAGTGTCAGCTCTCATCCTCAAGCACCAACAAACAAACCCGCTGTGCGGTGTGGTGCGGTCTAGAGGGATCTTTAGCCGACCAATCGGCTTCTTGCTGCCCCAGTCGCCCCAGCATTTTTTAATTTTTTTTTTTTTTTTTTGTATCTACCTGTGTACAATAGAACAACATTGGGCTGCTAATCGATAGATACTTATTGGTTTTTCCACATTTGGAATCAAATATCTCTGTACCTGTGGGGAGAAGCCCCTGGCGATGGATACCAGACTAATAAACCTTGTGGCCTCTCTAGGGTAGGTCTGGAGATGAAGGTGGATTTTGTGTGTACTCTGCTGTAGACACTATCCGAAGCAGACTTGCAGCAAAACGTGGCTCATTTCAACAGCCCCCCACCCCTCCCCCCACCCCCTGGACCCCCACCACAGTACTTAATCAAGAGCCAGAAAGTTAACGTGAGTCCAACGCACGCGCGGAAGAAGGTTCTAGAAAGGCCAGCTCCCTGCCTGTTTGTTTATTTGTTTGTTAGATGTTTGTCCTTGAGTTGTGTGTGTGTGTGTGTGTGTGTGTGTGAGACGGGCTGTGGCGGATCACGCCCCGGTGATGTCTGGGTAATTTTATGAAAAAAGGCCTTCTGTTCGTGGAGCTGTGACTCTACAGATGGATGCTTTGGCAGGACTCCCGCCGAGTCAGAGAAAGGCTTGTTTTTTGGACATTCTGGGATAGAGCGCCACAAGATCTAATGAGACAGTGATACAGAGTTGCTACGAGCAGAAGAAGCACAGTAAGAATGCCTGTTGAGTATTGTTTGTAACCAGAGGGGAAAAAAAAGAAAAAAAAAAAACAGAAGAGAAAAGGATAAGGATGGCAGGAAGCAGCAAAAGATTACTCATGTGTGTAACACACTCTGTCATCTTTGAATGAGAGAACACACACAACCAAGTCATTAATTCTCTCTCTCTCTCTCTCTATCTCTCTCTCTCTCTCTCTCTCTCTCTCACACACACACACACACCCACACACGCATAGTCACACAAACACACACATGCATTCACTTGCACATTCACGCGCAACTGTATGTCTATATGTTCTAATGGTGACTTAGCGTTGACTTTCTTTGACTCTTACTAAAGATTAACAGTCTAAGCTGAACAGTCACCTTGAGCCCAAGTCCAACTATCACCCTAATTACACCCACAAAGCTTTTTCATTTTTTGTCTTTACTATAATAAAGAAATTTGTTATTTATTTTTGTTATTTTATTCAATTGTTTTCCCTAGAGGATACTAGTGAAATATCCTTGCGAGGTGCAGTTTGGCTTATAATGTGTTATGGATACTGTGTTCAACACACACCACTTGAAGAAACTAAACCACACACACACAGAAACACACACAAGCAGAGCTGTAACAAAAGAGAGAGAAAGAAAGAAAGAGAGAGAGAGAGAGAGAGAGAGAGAAATGCAGACATAAGTCATTGACAAAAGGAGAGTGGCACTTGTAAGCTGAGCTGTTATTAAATGCTAGCGCTCCCCTCTCATAAATACACATGATTAGATGCTTTCAGCAACCTAATAATTTTGGAGTGTAACATGAAGTAGCGTGAATGGAGCTCAGACACTTCTCCTCAGAGTATAGCCCAGACTTTGATTTGGTACAGATGGGGACTACAGCCTTAGCCCGTTCCGCCTTCAAACCGAGAGACTCCCTTTTAATGGCAGGGTTCGCTAATACAGCAGAAGCTTGGCTGGGTGACACTCGATACGATTTTCGTTTTTTCGGTGGCAGGCAGCTCTCTCTCTCTCCGAGTTCGTTTCTTCTTCTTCTTCTTCTTTTTTTTTTTTTTTTTTGTTTTCTAGGTTTTCGCGTCGTGAACCCAGACTGCTTGCCGTTACAGTTCTGCGGGCTCCCGATTCAAGCTCCGTTTTACGAGCCCATGAAAACGTCAGCCACATTTTGAAATGGTTAAAATACAGCTTTTTGAGGGCCGCAGTCCTCACAAAACCCAAGCGTTTGTTGAGAGATTTTTATTTTAGTTTTTAGTTTATTTCTTGAAACTTTGAGAGAAATCCTCTCAGTTTAAGAACTCAATCAGGTTTTATCCTCAGGAATGAATGAGAAAATCTCATTTCGTCTCAGCTTGGATCCCATTGGTCAACTGTAAAAATCCTGCTCGCCTGATTGGATGTTTGGGGTAACCAATGTGTCAAAGCCTCAACACCTTCCATGTATCACGTCTTCATGAAGATTGAGAAAAAAAAAAAAAGGTCTTGGAGTTGCCCATCTTACCCACATCAAGGCTGCCAGCCTTCTTCCAGTCCTGGCTCAACTCGGCTTACGGGGCTAAATTTAGAGGCTAGGTTTCAGATGCATTTCTTCCCTGTGTTGGGTAAATATGAGCAGAAAAAGTTTGAAAGGCACCCAGTGAAACACTCTGCCTGCCACTCTCTAACATGCCAAAGAGAGAAAGATGTACTGCGAATGTCAGTGGGTCAAGCTGCCAAAGCCCCTACGCTTGGCATCGAGTGAATTCGTTTCAACCCAGCTCAGCGCTATCCAGCAGAGAGAGAGAGAGAGTCTGATGTAAGACGAGTGAAGACGAGCTCTCCCCCCACTAGTTCCAGAGAAATTTTCCGAAACACGAAATTCGTTTTTCACTGTTCTGTTTGAATTGTTTACTAGGTAAAGCTTAGGTGTCCCGAGACGGGAGAACATACCCCACAATTCTTTTGACTTTACTGAGGGAATGCACGTTGCGTGTGTGCTCCCGGCCTGTCGCCGTAGAAACGGAATGAATATGCATCGGAGGTGTTGCTGACTCCAGAGAGAGCGTCCGCTCGGCTAACATTAAATTTAAACCGGTAGATCCGTTTGGTCATCTGATCCTTTTGAGTCCAGAGTCCGCGCGTGCTACAGAGTCTGCATCCGTCTCTCTTTGCCACCGCTAATGACCTCCTTGGCGAGTTAGCCTATGACGGTGTGCAAAATGGACATAGGGAGAAACGAATGAAGTACTTTACAAATCCAGTTTAATCCAGGTCTAACGAGACCTAATCATGCACTCAAGTATGACAGCTTCAGCACGCAGTGTCGTTCGGTAGGCAGGTGGAACAGCGAGGCACGTGGCGAAGTCGTGCCAGTTAGCCCGCTGTCCTCGGCTGACGCGCAGGTGACGTCGTGAGTCTTTGCGGTACCAACCAGTGCTTCAACCAGCGACTTTTATTTATTTATTTACTTTTTTGTGAGGTTGTTTGATTATAGAGAGAGAGAGTCAAATTAATCTTTTGCCGTTCTGTCACTGCAACTGTTGTGGTTTTCCCATCCAGTCCATACACACACACACACACACACATCACTCTCTGTCAATCCAAACTGCTGGGTAGTACAGGGAATCGTAAGGTCCAGATTTCTGAGCACACACTGGTGTGTGTGTGTGTGTGTGTTATAATCAGCTCTCTCAGCTGCTCTTAGCCCCTAATCCTTAAGTGGATAAGTTGAGCTATGATTAAGCCAATCAGCAGTATAATTATCTTCAATTACACTTTATTTGGCAGATAAAAACACATCTTTAAATGGGGAGGGGTGGATGGGTGGGTGGGGGGTGAGGGGTTGGGCGTTAACTGGAGGAGGGGGTGGCTCTACATGTTAACGCTACAGAGAATTTTCCTTTGCTACTGTTACGGTAGATAAGACTAACTCTCCACGATGCAGTATCACAGAACCACAGAGAGAGTGTGAACTCTTGTCTCGTTTAAGGGTCGTTTTTCTTTTTTTTTGGGGGGGGGGGGGGGGGGGGGGGGGGGGGGGGGGGGGGGGGGGGGGGGGGGGTTGTTTCTCAGTTCGAGCCTCACGATTAGGTTCATGCTCAAGGTGACCTCGAATAACCTCCTAGGTGATCAGGAAAAATTCGCCTCGCATGCTGTCGCTCGCTAACGTAGGCGGTTTTTCGTTTTAGCCTATTTCACGTCCCCCCCCCCCTCGCCCTTTCCGGCGGGTTTCCGAACGGGAATCCTGCCGAGTGTTCTTACATGGTCGCGATCAACGTCTGAGTCTGCACTCAAAAGGGTTCTGGAACCGGCACAAAAAAATGATTTTTTCTTCCCCCTCTCTCTCTTTTTGTTTTTTTTTTTTCCTTTTTTTATGAGAACTTAGAAACTGTAATGGCTCTTTGAGGATTCGCGTTGAGTCCACGGTTCTTGGCCGAACATCCGCGTCCTCCCAGGCCCGCCGTAGGGATTCGAGCCCAGTTTCTCTCCGCCGCTTCCAGACAAGTAGCCAAATGCTTATGAAACCAGACAGCTTTAATACCTGCATGTCACATTCACAGTCATTGATTGCAGGTCTGTGGCGCTCGACGGGGGCCTTGTTTTGTGGCAAACGTAACTGCTGGGCATATTGTTTTGGAGCGGTGAAGTCATGCTCGGGGGGGGGGGGGGGGGGGGGGGGGGGGGGGGGGGGGGGGGGGGGACGACTGAGGTATTTGTCCAGGAACGTGGGCACGATGACAACATCCGGGACGAAAGTTCCGCATTGTCGTCCCAATGGCTTAACGACCACCCCCCCCGGCCCACAACCCCCAACCACCCGCCCTTCTTTCAGGTTCCGAGACTCATGTCTTGAGGAAGTTTAAGCTGAGTGCCACCTAAGCAGGTTAGCGCTGTAAAAACACCTAGATAATTCTGTGTTTGTTTAGCAGCCAGGGATTTGGAGTGTTTGGTTGTTAAGGACCTGTCACAGAACGCAACATAAGGCAGATCTACCTCAGAGCTCAGGGAACCTTCGCCTTTACTCAATGTCTGGGACTTGCACCCCCCCCCCCCCCAAAACACACATACACACACACACACACACACACACACTAGTCGTTCTTTGCACCCCTTTCTTTTCCCCCCTCCATCTTACTCACTGTGTGGTTCTGTTTGGGACAACTTCAAGGAGGACCATACAGCCAAAGAGAACTGTCCTATCAGGTTCCAGAGAAGTGTCACATGATCTGGCAAGGACCAATCCCCTCGACTCTATTACTTCAGTGAAGTGTACAGCACTTGTGCTGCTAAGCCAGCGGTTGAACAGACCAAATAATATTTCAGAGTACATAGACCAGAGTAGAGGCTGTATTAAATATTGAGTCGTGTGTGTGTGTACGTGTGTGTGTGTGTGTGTGTGTGTGTGCATGTATGTGTGTAAGAGGAAGAGACACTTTTAGTGTATGTCAGCAAGGACATATTGTCAGCTGTGTTTAAGTGTCTGCTGTGTGTCCAGCTGAGAGTGTGAGTTTGTATGTTATGTATATTGTATGTTTATATGTGTTGTATGTTTATGGGGGCATGTACGGTGGTACGTCGTGAGCTCCTGCCACTCATCTTTACGATCCAACAGCACACATCCCAGACCCCCCCCTCGTCTTCTCTCTCTCTCTCTCTCTCTCTCTCTCTCTCTCTCTCTCTCTTTCTTTCTCTCTCGTCCTCTCTCTTCCTGCAGTTCATATTTCAGTTTGCTCCCAGAGCTCGCAGGTCTGTGCCAGACGGAAATTCGCTGAGGCGGCAGGAGCCCCCTTGGAGGCCACACGGAGGAGGGACAGGAGGGGAACAATCGAGCCCAGTCCTCTCGCTCCAGCCTGCCAGGCTGCACAGGTCCTCAGGGTGACTCCTCTAGCTTTGCTCTTGGCTCCAGTCCCTCTGTATGCTCTCCTCTCCTCTCCTCTCCTCTCCTCTACTCTTCTCTCCTCTCTTCTCCTCTCCTCATCTCTCTCTCTCCCTCTCTCTCCCTTTACCCCTATTCAGGAGAAAAAAACCCCAAAAGCCGTGTTGCCTCCCTCTCCTCTCTTTCCTCTCTCTCTCTCTCTCTCTCTCTCTCTCCCTCTCCTCCTCTTCTCTCCCTAGAGTGGACTGAGAGGCCACATCCAGTCATACGCTGTCCATCATGTGTGTTTACTTTTTCCGTGACAGCCGACACATCTGGAGCGCATATTCAAGTTATTCCTGTGCCACTAGACACATTCCGCTAGATCATTTCAGCGGTTGTTATGGCGATCTTCTCCCCTCCAGTGATTTCCAAGTTGCATGACAGAAATTGCTGGAGCTAACCGGGAGTGCAGGGGCGACGGAGAAAAGAAGTGGGGGGGGGGGGGGGGGTTGGAGAAGGAGGGAGAGAGAGAGAGAGAGAGAGAGAGAGAGAGAGAGAGGGAGGGAGGGAGGGAGGGACAAAAGTCAACGGGGATCAGAAGGGGAAAAGGGGTGGGGGGGGGGGTTGTAACGTGTGGGCTCAGAAGGTGGAGGGGTGTCTCTCCTTCAGAGAGCAAACTAATTACAGATCCAACCTTCCTCCCTGGACACCCGGCCTGTGCTCTAATGAAGTGCCGCAGTGACAACCTCTCTCTCTCTCTCTCTCTTTCCTTCTTTCTTTCTTTCTTTCTTTCTTTTCCCTCCTTTTTTGTCTCTCTCTCTTTCTATCTCTATCTCTATCTCCTTCCCTCCCTCCCTCCTTTCTCTCTCTCTCTATCTATCTCTCTCTCCCTCCTTCCCTCCCTCTCTCATCCATCTGCACGTTACAGGTCCTGGCCTTCCTACCCCCGCACCCCCTGTACATTCCTGTGTCTGTGTGTGACTGTGACGGCTGTCATCAGGCAGGAATGTCCCGCTCTCCCACCTCGTCTTGCGTGAAGCCCCCCCCCTCCCCTCCCCTCCCCTGCCCTCCCCTACCCCCATCACACACACACACACACACACACACCATGTCCTCCCCGCCTGCACCCCCCCCCCCCGCTCCCTCCCCCACCACCACCACCACCACCACCACCCCTGGTTTGAAACGCTAGCCTTCAGAAAATGTGTTCCTGCAGATGTTGTCCATTCGGTGCATACCTTTGATTGGCTGACGTCCATAACAAGCAGAATGATTCGCAGATAGTCAGTGGCTTGTTTTTTGAGTGTGAGAGTGAGTGAGAGAGAGAGAGAGAGAGAGAGAGAGAGTGAGTGTGTGTGTGTGTGTGTGTGTGTGTGTGTGTGTGTGTTAGTGCGAGTGCGAGTTATTTTATCTGCTATTGCTTGTGCCGGTAAAAAGACCCATTTTCTGTGCCATTTGGAGACCACAGAAACTTCACACAAAATATGCAGAAGAAAATGTTTTCTTCCTTTACA
>NC_044505.1:9260006-9262506 GCF_902362185.1 Chanos chanos
TCTGTCAAACCAACACAAACCAGTCATTTCTCTCTCTCTCTCTCTCTCTCTCTCTCTCTCTCTCTAGCTATCTATCCATCTATTTATCTATCTCTGTCTGTTTTTTTTCCCCTTCGGTTTGATTCTTAATGGAATCTCACTGTTCTTCTTAAGGAGTTCTTCACTGTTCTTCATTTTTCTCATTTTCTTTGGCTTTAAAGACAGAACGTACGGTGTTGGGTCCTTTGTCACTGTTCAGGGGATTCTCTGGTGATGAGGAGCCTCAGGGGTGTGGAAGGGAAAACGAGAGAGAGAGTGAGAGAGAGAGAGAGAGAGAGGGAAAGAAAGAAGGAGTAAAAGTGAGTGTGTTTTTAGAGGCTTGGTCTGGCAGCTCTATTTGGAGAGGAGAGTTAGAGAGAGAGAGAGAGAGAGAGAGAGAGAGAGCAGGAGGTGGGGTGCAGAGGGGCCTGGTTTACATTTGTCGTTTGTGAGTAGCTGATGAGAAATGCGTTCCACGGGGCAGCGCTGGTCAGGGAGATGCAGCTGCAGGGGATTAGTGACCCCAAACGAGGCCAGGATCCAGGAATGCACCCAGGTCCATCCACACACACACACACACATACACACAGACAGACACACAACACACACACACACGACACACATACGACACACACACACATACACACACACAGACACACACATACAACACGCACACACACACACACACACACACACAGACGTACACACATGCCTGCCCCTGTCCCCTGTGTATGTGTGTGTGGGACTCTGTGTGTGTGTGTGTGTGTGTGTGGGGGGGGGGGTGTTGTGAGGCTGATTATTTTGCAAGCTTCCTGCTTTCCTCACTCCTACCTCCTGTCACTGTCACATTCTTCCCCCGCCCCTGTGGTCAGATTTATGAACGCACACAGGAAAAAGAGGAATAATTATGCCGCAGCCTGGGGGGAAACAGTCGTCAAACGTCCGACGCCGTTCTAGAGTTATTGATCTACGACGTCCTATTATGATCTTTCTTAATGCCCATAACACACACTCACTCCTCTGCCCCTGTCATGTGCGGTCATTAAATATACATTATGTTACAACAGTCAGTGTGTGATCAGTTTAGCCTCTGCGTCTGTTATGGTCATGATGAATATGTTCTTTTTTAATACTTATCCCCTGAACACACACACCACTTTCTATCTATCTATCTATCTATCTATCTATCTATCTATCTATCTATCTATCTATCTATCTATCTATCTATCTATCTATCTGTCCATCTGTCTGTCTGTCTGTTGTGTGTATTAGTTTTATTTTTCCTGTGTTGCCAGTGAGTGTTTGTAAGTAGGGCTTACTTTACACAAAGTGGTGTAAAGGGAAGCATTCATTCATTGAAGAGATGGGTAAACCACAGAGGGGGTTATCCTCTCTCTTCCTCTGAGCCGACTCATCTGACACACACGCTCTGATTCATTGCTACCCTTTGTTTGCTATGCACTGTAAATATTTGTTCACGTTTGTTGAACTACTAGAAGGACTTATGTCAAACTAAATCTCTCTCAGATGGACAGCTCTGTTATCAAGTTGTCCGCACTTTTAATTTCCCTCGCCGTCGCTGTCACACCTGCCTGATGATGTCACGAAACGCAGTGGCAACGTTCACAATCGTGCGGTGTCGTGTCAAAGACAAAAACAAAAGAAAAATAGACGTATGTCCCTTTTTTATCCCCCTGCTATTCTCTCTCCCTCTCTCTCTGTCTCCCTCTCTCTCTCTCTCTCTCTCTCTCTTCTCTCTCTCTCTCTCTCTCTCCTCTCTCTCTGTCTCCCTCTCTCTCTCTTTCTCGCTCTCTCTCACCCTCTCTCTTTCTCTCCCTGTCTCTCTCTCTCTCTCTCTCTCTCTCCCTTTGTCTCTCTCTCTCTCTCTCTCTCTCTCTCTTTTTGTTTTTTTTTCCTCCCATTTCTGATCCTCCGTGGCGTGTCCTATCGTGTCCTCTTTAGAGTTTGACGGATGTTAGAAGAGCTGGGAGGTGATGATTTTCTCTGATGTGTTCAATGGGGCTTCGCTGATTCGCCTCTGTTGGGCTGAAGGGGAAAAAAAAGACCAAGACAGGGAAAAAAAAAAAAAGAGAACGCACTACGTCGCTGTGCTACGCTGTGGCATTTTATGCCGCTTTTGGAATTGCATCCCAATTACCTGAATGACTTCCCTATCCCTACTCTTAGCTCTCTTCTTTCCACCCTCTTGACTTGCAATGCGCTAAAAGGTTGCGTTTAAACACGCAGGCCCCTTATTAGGCCCTCTCGTGTGTCGACGGTGCAGAAAATGCGAGTTAGCGCGTTCGCGAGCGTAACTACCTGTGGTAAAAATGTGTTTGATGGCCATCTGCTGCGAGCCCTGAATGTCAAAAAAAAAAAAAAAAAGCAGCCACGTAAAATTTTGGGAGTGTCTTTCTCTCTCTTTTTTTTTTTTAATTTCAAGATATGCATTTTTTCCTCTCAAGACATACTAGTGAGAGTT
>NC_044505.1:9267506-9280006 GCF_902362185.1 Chanos chanos
AGAGAGAGAGAGAGAGAGAGTGCCATCAAAGGACTGATGCAGTCTTCAGTCACCAACTGATTGGTTTTGAGTCTCAGTGGATAACAGTGGATAACTTAGACAGCACATCCCCCCCAACACACACACACACACACATACACTCATACACCTCAAACACCCAGCACAAAAAAGAGGGAGAGAGAGAGAGAGAGAGAGAGAGGGAGGGAGGGAGAGTGAGAAAGAGAGAATGAGAGAGAGAGAGGGGGAGAGAGAGAGTGAGAGAGAGAGCTAGAGAGAGCTAGAGAGAGGAGGTGGGGGGGGATTTGGATGGTGAGGTGATCTGTTTTTATTTTCCTTTTTCTCAAGCTCTTTCTTTCTCTTTTCTCTCTCTCTCTCTCTCTCTCTTTCTCCCCGGCTCTCCTCACTCTCACTTTCTCTCTTGGCGTGGAGAGCAGGGGGATGTGGCAGAGGTGTGGTGCCTGCAGGTGCGTTTTTTCTTGTCGTGACAGGAATGGCATTAGAGGGCCTGAGAAGCGCACTGCTGTGACGGAGGTGTGACAGGCCTCGTCTGATCCACCCCCGAGGGCGCTCCATCAAAGAGAGAGAGAGAGAGAGAACGAGAGAGAGAGGCAGAAAGACAGGAAAAACTTTTGATTTATAGTATTGGTGAACGATTTCTCAGAATCTTCAACATAATCATTTTACTATAGAAAGAGACACAGGTCGTAATTCCACAGTAATTGTGCAAGCTTTGTGGAAAAGTGTTTTGAAAGTTATGACTTAGCAGCTATTTTTGATCATCCAGGAACTGGCTGGAAGGAGCAGAGCAAGAACCAGAACGACATTAAATGCAAATTTGTTGGGGTTTTTTTATTGTTTTTTTTTTTTTTAGACAGTTGACTGCATGTCTGTGAAATATATCTGTCAGTCGCCTTTCCAATTACTTTAAACCCCCCCCCCCCCCTCCCCTCCCGTGATCGGGTCCCTTCAGAGGGGTGTGAACAAACCTTCTGTCTCCTCATTTAACACACACTGAAAACAAGTCACCTTAAAGGAGGGGGGTGGGGGTGAGTGGGGTGGTGTTGGGGGGGGGGGGGGGGGGGGGGGGGGGGGGCGTGTGGGAGGAAACAGAAAAGACACAGCAAATGTTTGAAGGTAGTTCTCTTTTTATATATACAGTATGCACCCTTTTCTTACTTCTTTCATCCCAATTAAGAGGGTCTTTTAGGGGGGAAGATTAGAGCGTAAGTTGAAGATCAGCAGCCTTTAGTGTTGAAAGGCGCGTCTCAAATTGGAGCTCCGTGCCTCTGCTCCCCTCTCTTCTATTCCAGTTCTCCTGTGAACACACTCACAGCCTTAGGCGTCTAAATGTCTCCACACGTTGGAAATTGAATCAAAACCACATCAATCATGACACCCGTTTCCTCTCTCTTCCTCTCTCCTGCCTCTTCTCCTGTGTCTTTTTATCCCTCTCTTCTTTTTAAATATTATATAAGTTTTTTCTTTTTTTTTTTTACTTCTTTTTAATGACTCAAAGTGCAGGGTTAGCGAGTGGCAGGGTGAAGAGACCAGTGGTAAGCATGTGCGTGCGTGTGTGTGTGTGTGTGTGCGTGTGTGGAGATATTTTGCATTAAAAAAGATCCATGTGGAATTTTGATGTATAGATGTGGACATAAACCTGGCTGTCTACTCTCAGTGTATACGATGCAGCAGTGCTGTTACTGTGGGGTTGAGACAAGATGGACAGTGTCTTTTATTAGCTACAAAACCTGTCCTAAATCTCAGCTAAGGATCAATAGCACATAGATCACCCGCAGTGCTTTTCTATCACCAAACACACACACACACACACACACACACACATATATACACACACAGAGTCTATCTGTCTTACTCTCTGTCTGTCTCCCTCTCTCTTTCTCTGTCACATACACACACACATGCACGGTCTATCTCTCTCACACACATACACACTCTCTCTGCTCTCATTCTGACGCATACACACACACACACACACACACGCACGCACGCACACACGCGCACACACTTGCATAGTGCTGTCCAGTGACAGTGGATGTATTATCATTATTATTGTTATTACTCTCTTCTGTGGCTTCGCTCAGTAAAATGAGTTTTCCTGAACTCCATCAAAATGAAGACTGCCCCTTCCCCAGACAATTGAGGGAGGGAGCGATTGAGTTAGAGAGAGAGAGAGAGATTTGCATGCAGTTACTGAGAGCCCTCCAACAAATGGAAGATGGCCACCCATCCACCTCATCTTCCTCTTCCTCCTCCTCCTACCACCGCACCCTCCCCCGCGATGATAAACGGACATATGACATTTCGTGGAGACACTCTTACCTACTCGAAACGCCATCCACAGGAGGCTGGATCCTCCCCAGCCACCCTCCCCCCAACCCCCCTCCACCCAATCACCAGCAGGGGGGGAATATTGCGAATGACACCGGCAAATCAACTGTAAATAGACGGTAATTTGATTGACATCTGGAAGGCTGTCGCAAGCCCGAGTGGCCTGGCGCGCGAGCGTTTAGCGAGTGCGGGGGGGAAAAAAAGGCAGCTTTTTTTCCCGAGTAAATCACTTTTTGTCCGGTGGGGCCTCCGCCAGATTATAATTGCTTGTCCTTCCTCTCCGTGCAATTTCCCCATTACCGCGACCAGCAGTGTCTCATTTAAAGCAAGGTTGTCTCCTAAATATTCACACGCCACCACGACTTAACCCTTCGCAAGCTACAGGAAAACAGATGCTTCTTAACGCGCGTCTTACTTTACCTTCGTTGAGCGCCTGACAACGTGAGTTCTGTAGCAAAACACACCATTAAAAACACATTTATTATCTGCACAACAGTGACAAAATTCTATTTATTTGGGAAGTTAAGTGCTTGTTTTTTCATAAAAGCCACAGGCTGCGTTTTTACTTTCAGACGGCATTTGTTGTTCGAAAAAGGTACGTCAAATCTTTCGCCAAACGTACTTAAAACTACTCGCACAACAACAGCATTAAGATGACAAATCAATGTCTTTCCTCAAGGCACAAAGTGGGGTTCAGTCTAGCACGTATGTACAAAGTGCCATGCCTCTCTGTCAGGTGATTTTGTGTTATAAAAAAACGACAGGTTCGGACAGGTTGGTCTAAGCTGTTTAAAAATCGAACTGGGAGAGTTCAGCTTCTGACGTTCATATTCAGATCCCTGCTTTCACTGGAACTGTGCTTACGTCGTTTGCGTGACATCCTTTCTTTTCACTCAGCCTATATCATCTGGATACAGGCCAAATATCAAACTAACCTTTGTGTAATGTACACTTTTTAACCCACGGGTGTCAAACCTGGGAGCAATATCTTTGACAGTACCACTTTAAAAAAAAAAGGGGGGGAGGGGGGGGGGGGGGTAATTTCCAGTCATTTTGTCTGTAGTGGAATTTGTATGTTAAAATCGACATAGTGTTTTTTAAACAATTAAGATATTAAAGAACAGGATATGTAAATGTTCATAATTAAACTCTCTCTCTCTCTTTCTCTCTTGCTCTCTCTCTCTCTCCCCCTTTTTTTCTACATGTTCGTGCTCTCTCTCACCTGTCGTGGCACTGGTCCCTGCTGTGATTCTGTAGGTAAGTGTCCCCTCCTCCCTGCTGACCTGGACACAGGTCTAACAAAGGCTAACCTTTAGCTTTAGCGTGTCCTGGTTGTAAGAGAGCACACACAGTCATGGTTTGTTTAGTTTGGGGTCAACCTCCTGAGACCACCATTCCACCTCCCCCTCCCTTGAAACACACACACACACACACACACACACACACACACTCGCACACACACCTTCTGTAATTCATTTATTTCAGTGATGTAGCATTGTGCCCTTAGCGATGCTCTGAGCGATCAGGAGGAACACCAAGGGCAACAGAATGCTAATGCAGAGAGACGTCAGTTCAGTTACACATGTGAACATCACCGCTAAAGAGGCATCCACACAACACACATCGACAAGCCCTGCATGTTTGTGTGTGTGTGTGTGTGTGTGATTTGTTCATCTCCTTTGTTTGTTAAAAATGACACTAATGGAAATATGGGGAGTGAAATGGGGGGCTAAGAAGAGTGCTCTACTGTTTAAGTCTCTCTCTCTCTGTTCTCTCTCTGTCTCTCTCTCTCTCTCTCTCTCTCTCTTCTCTCTCTCTCTCTCTCTCTCTCTCTCTCTGTCTTTCTCTCTCTCTGTCTTTCTCTCTCTCCTCTCTCTCTCTCTCTTCTCTCTCCCCTCTCTCTCTCTCTCTGTCTCTCTCTCTCTCTGTCTCTCTCTGTCTTTCTCTCTTCTCTCTCTCTCTCTCTCTCTCTCTTCTCTTTTTCTCACCCTTCTGTCCTCTGTGGTTTCAGTAACGTTATTGAGCTGTTGACCCTGACCCCTTGCTCTGTAGTAGTATGTCAGTGTGTGTGTGTGTGTGTGTGTGGGTGCGGGTGTGCGTTTGTGTGTCCGCTCTTTGAATAAGCATTGGTTAAAACAGAGCCCCAGGTGCACTGGCCCGGGGACTCTGCCGACAAGGCCACGCTACTTCCCTCCTTTTTTTTCCCTTTTTCTTTCTTTCTTTCTTTCTTTTTTTTTTTTTTTAACACAAAACACATGTGTGTCATTCCCAACATCCACATGTTTGTGACAACCAGTTCGTCTGTGAAGAGCTCGCCCCAGGGGATGATGGGAGAAGAAGAGAGAGAGACGGGGGTAGAGAGGGATGTGTTACCCTCAGGCGGAACCTAGGTTTCAGTCAGTGTAAACAAGGGTGCACACACACACACACACACACACACACACACACACACTATGGATATATGCCATGTGCATAAAGCCATAACATGGAATCAGTCTTTAATATGGAAATATGAATGTTTTAGGGGGTACATGTTATAATAAAATTATTACAATGGTTGTAGTAGTTGAGTTAATATGTAGTAATCAGAAAATGGGACACGAACAGTGATAACCCAAGGCAGTGGGTTTTTGCCTGAGAGAAAATATGTCCACGGTGCACAGAATACAACACCATAGCCTCCCATAAAAAGCACGTGCACACACACACAGACACACACACACACACAGACACACACACACTGGAACCCAGAAGGGAGGCCGGTGCACTGTCCTTGTCCTGCTAATTGTTCCGTTCCGGCAGCACTGTGATTTTGTCAACAGCTTTGAGAGGGAACACACACACACACACACACACTCACACACACACAAAGAGGAGGCTAAATGGAACAGAATGAACTGGCGGGAGAAGTGGCAGCAGTAGCGGCAGCTATTCTGGTTAGTCCATTAGTTAGACGTGGCAGGTCGGCTGAGCTAAAGAAACAGCCTCTAATAGCCCCTTAGCTGTAATGACCAGCTCTCTGTCCTTATTCAATTCAACATGACATGAGAGCGCGCCCAGACCAGACGGACACCACGCATTCGTGCTCCAACCACCCCGAAAAACACTCAGACTCCTCGGGTATGTCTGAAAAGGCACCCAATGCTGTGCCTTTCTTATTTTCCTCCATCCCTCTCTCTCTCTCACACACACACACACCGCCTTTTTCCTTTTTTTCTCTCCTCTCTTTTTCTCACTGCATTTATTTCCATCCATCCGCCATAAGGTAAAGGGTTGAAATGAAAAGGAAGTGATCCTTTAACACAGCCGTAATAAGAGGACAGGGGTGCTCTTGGACAGTTTTTGTTTCTGTTTGGATGGAGCGGCTGTACTAAAACATACACACACACACACACACACTCACACACAGTCAGCCCAGGCCTGAGAGCTACACACTGCAAACACAGGACCTGATTGTGTTTTAGTGTTCTTATAACTCCCTGAGTGTGTGTGTTTGTGTGTGTGTGTGTGTGTGTGTGTGTGTGTGCACGCGCATGAATCTGAGAGAGAGGGTGACAGCCTAAGGCTGTCCTACAGTGTGTGTGACTTTAGTGTTAGTGGAAAAACACAAGAGAAAGATAGTGAAGAGCGAGATGAGAAAAAGAGAGAGAGAGAGAGAGAGAGAAAGATTTTCCCAGCTCTTGAGACAGTGTCACAATCTAAAAGGTACTCCTCTGACACGTGGAGAATTAAGGTTCCCATGGGAACTTTGTAAGGACAGGAATGAAGGCAGCTTGTGGGGGGGAACAGAGAGATGAGTGGATGAGTGAAAGAATGTGATTAAGGTCACATGACCCGTACCACAGGCACAGGGGCCGATGGAGCGTCCCTCAGGTCCTCTTGCACAGGATAGGTGAATGACAACCACTTATGATAATACAGGACACACACTCACACACACACTCACACACGCACACACACACACACACACACACACACACACACACACACACACACAGAGAGAGTCCTTCTCCACCTAAGTGTCGCTTCTCAAACTTTTCATTTTTCACTTTCACTCACACACTCATTCTCTTACACACACACACACACACACACACACACACACACACACACACACACACACACACACACAGAGTCCTTCTCCACTTAAGTGCTGCTTCTCAAACTTTACATTTTTCACTTTCACTCACACACTCAGTCTCTTACACACACACACTCAGTCTCTTACACACACACACACACACACACACACACACACACACACACACACACACACACACAGAGTCCCTCTCCACCTGAGTGTTGCCTCTCAAACTTTGAATTTTTCACTTTCATTCACACACACACACACACACACACACACACACACACACACACACACACACACGCAAATCCACCCACAGTTCATCTCACCTCTCTGCCACCCCTCTATACCAAGCACTTAGGGACAGTAAAGTTTCCAGGCCCTCTAAGAGTCCTGTTCCCTGGGTGGGTAATTGTTTTAGCGTGTAGCTGCCAGGCTAATTCAACAACATTACAACACAGCATAAGAATCATTTCTGAACACTGAATCATTACAGCCATTATGACCCAATTTTTAATGCCTTTCTCCCTCTCCAAGCCAGGCTTTGGATACAGCTACGCTAGTCGGGTTAAGATGTTTGTTTACTGCATTTTGTGACATGCATTTCCTCTCAGAGGGGTTAGCTTTTCAACATGAGTGCCAGCATCAAACATTTAGCGACTTAACCGTCTGCTCCGCGGACATTTAGCTGCGCTACAGCCCTGCTGTGGGATGCTAAGCCCTGTTTTTCTTTCTTTCTTTTTTTTTTAACGTCTTGGTGATGTTTTTCGTGCAGAGAGACTTCTCTCTGAGGAAAACATGACAGTGTCACACACGCGCGTGCGCGCACACACACACACACACACACAGGAGTGTGTTTGTGGAAGTGCGCTCACTTAGCAAGAGTGTTAGCGCTCGCTAGCAGGCGATGACGCATTCAGGGCCAAATGCTCCAAACTGTGGTGACAAGTTGCAAAGTGCCGTGCGAGTAAACCGAGCCGTAACGATACACACGGAACATTCTGGAAAACACGGCCGTGGCATTTCCGAGCAATTATCCCCACTAAGTGTTTAGCACGTCGTCTAATGACAGTGGTCCACAGATTAACACACACACACACGCACACACACACACACAACAGGACAGTGCATGGAAAGCCAATGTGTTTACAAACACCAAAGTGTCAGAACACTTTACAGGGAAGAGTAGGGAACCTCCCAGGCAGAGTGTGATTGTCTGTGTACATGTGTGGTGTGCGTGCGTGTGTGTGTGTGTGTGTGTGTGTGAGAGAGAGAGAGAGAAACAGACTGCCGTGGTTATCCTTCCCAGTCTCTCTCACTCCCACTGAGTCCGCAGTGCAAAACCAGGGCTGCCTCTCCAAACCGCTGTTTGTTTGGGTTACCCCCCCTTCAGCCTCTGTTCTCTCTCTCTCTCTCTCTCTCTGTGCTCCTCGACAGAACATTAGTGATGTTTAGATAGCACACTGCTCCCCATGGTCTTGATTGGATGTGTGCATGGCAGAAAGGCTGATGGACCCTAACCCTTAAGTTTAATGTAATACAACACACTCAGTGCTGTTTGTGTGATCTGGCACAAAAAAAACGCCCAGAAAAAAATGAAGCCAAAAAAAAAAAAAAGAAAGAAAGAAAGGAAAGAAAGAAAGGAAAGAAAAGAAAAAGAGGACAAGAGCCGGTCCTCGCGTCCCAAAAAAGATTTCCTTTGAACGGAGGTTTGTTCGTTTCCCCTGTGAAGTATGAAACTTTTTTTTACAATCTTTTTTTTTTTTTTTTTTGGGTTGGGGGGTGGGGGGGGGTCTGAAGTTTGCTCAAAATCAATATGAAATAACGCTTTCTTTTTTTTGTTTGTTTGTTTGTTTGTTTTTTAATCGAACGAAGAAAAAGACAGAGGGACGATTTAAGCGGGAAAAAAAAAATTGAAAAGAAAAAAAAAAAAAAAAGGGGGAAAGTAGGGGGTGACAGAATCAGGTCTGTTTATCCAAACCGCTTTGATTTAGACCATCGGGAGACTCTGGATCAAGCTGGACCACACCAACAGACTCCTGCTGCATCTCTGCCAATCCGCTGACTCTCTCCTATCCAAACGCAGCTCACATAAAATACATCTGAAAAGGCCAAATCTGACCGGCGTGTATTTTTTTATTATTTAATTTTTTTTTTACATTTTTTTTTATAATACCTCAGAAAAGGAAAGCTATTGTCCATAAAGTCAGTGTGGTCCCGCTATTTCCTCACAACAGGGATTCCGCTGGCCTGTATTTTTCCACTTATTAAAGGAGTAACAGCTCATCAGTCAATAAGAAAGGGGGGGGGGGGAAGGCCCTGTTCAGAGTTATATCAGAGAGCCCATGGAGGAACTTCAGTGGCGGCTGGATGCTGATTAGCTGGATAGCGCAGCTCTGGCTGTGGAGTCCGCGGTGTCTCCGCGTCTCGAACTCCGCGTGATTGTCGGCGAGAGCTCTCGACTTTCAGACATTAATTTGAAATATGTATTTTGGATTTTCTCTCTGAAAAATAACGCCCCTATGTGTTAGTTTCCCATGATATACTAAAGCACTTAATATTCGTTTGTCTGTGTGTGTGTGTGTGTGTGTGTGTGTGTTTCACTCTCGAGCTGAGTATCGGTGAAAAGCCTCTAGTCACGTCCTTGCCATCTCCAGCCTTTGGCACTCTGCGATCTGACACATGTGCTGTTGATTTGAGTTTAGCAGCCTGACATGGTCACAGTGGCCCAGTCATTCGGGGTAACTGCCCCAGAGGGAGGGGGGGGGGGGTCTGAAGTTTTTTAAGGGGGTCTGAAAACACCTGTTTGGCCTACCGTGTTTCTCTCCCCAGTCGCGTTACTGCATACACTTTGAACCGCGTCTTCGGGTGCCGCGTTGTAAAAAATACGCACCCCCGAGGCCAACACGGGGACGTTACAAATCGCCGCCTACGATGACGTTAACACGTTGACTGCATGCTTTTACAATATAAACCTTTGCTCAACCCATAAAGAATTTCCTTTTTTTTTTTTCTTTGGCTGGGCACAATGTATCACACATGTACAGACCGACTACTCACTGACTAAAACAGTGTCAGCTAAAATTTCCCCTCATCCAAGCTGCTTACAAAACCGTTTTTTTTTTGTTTTTTTTTATACCTGTTTTACATCACTGGAATTTTCTTTTCTGGTGGTGCAGTCTTTGGTTCAGATCTCCCTGTATAGACTGTGTGTCACTTGTTTGCGCGCTTACACAAGGCGGTATTCGGGTGATGAAAGTTCCGGAAGCCACGGAGGATGACGGGGAACGGGGGAGGGGAGGGAGGGGGGGGGGATGGGGGGATTCTCATATAGTATCGATAAGATTCTGACGCCTTGTCATCTGTCGAATCCCATGGCAGGATTGTGGAAATTAATGGTTTATTTAGCTTGTTAGCTGTGTGTCAGGATGAATTTGTTTAGCTGTAATATCAAAAGATATATTACTGTGTCACTCTGGGTAAGCAAGAGAAAGAGAGAGAGAGAGAGAGAGAGATAGAGAGAAGGCGAATGCATGATATCACACTATTCACCCCTTCTGTCTTCCTTTTTTCTCGTGTGACCTGAGCCTAGTGCTGTCATGTCCTTGAAGTTAAGTGGACACACACACACACACATACACACACTAGGACAAATAGTCTCTGTGTCTCTCTCTCTCTCTCTCTCTCTCTCTCTCTCTCTCTCTCTCTCTCGCGCGCACACACACACTCTCTCTCTCTCTCTTTCTCTCACACAAACACATGGGTTGTTTTCCTTTGGCACAGTGGATTGTTAAGGCTGGCCTCCCAGCTCTTATCCTGTTAATCAGGCAGGATCTCAGTGTCTTCACCAAAGGGACTGCGTGCTGCCATAGCATCTGCTATTCTCATTCACTCTGCTCTGATTGCTGTTTTAGTGGGAGCGGACTGGGCTGGAATGCCCTGTGTGGTCTCTCTCCCTCTCAGCTCTCAACTCTCTCTCACAACTCTCTGTGCCAGCCCATACCTCACACACACACACACACACACACACACACACACACACACACTCACTCTCCCTCTCTCTCTCTCTCTCTCTGTCTCTCTCTCTCTCTCACACACACACACACACACTTTCTCTCTTTCTCTCTCTCTCTCTCTTTCTTCCACACTCACACGCCACTTAACACACACACACACACACACACACACAAACACACACACACACAAACACAAACACACACACACATTAAAACCACTCATTCAGAAATCCCTGGCTTGGACATTATGGTGTGTTACAGCGTTATTGTCCACTGCTGTCTGTTTTTAGTGCTTCCCTCTGTGGGTGGTGTAGTGTATTTAGTAACACACACAGGTCTTTTAGCAACACACACAGGTCTTTCAGCAACACACAATTGTGGCTCCTAAATGAGAGTTTTTTAGGGTTTTTTTTTTTTTTTTTGTCATGACAGCTCATTTGTGTGAGAACACCACAGCACTGGGAGATTTTAAAGATGCCAGACGCGGGCCGAGAGTTTAGAGGGAGCTTATTCCTGAGTGATAACTCCGTTTACTAGCAGCGTAATACAACAGCTCTAGCCCTCATAAAAGAGAATGTTGTGTACAAAAAGGGAACATTGTTTAAATAATTCGGAGAGATTTCTTTCTTCTTCTTCTTCTTCTTCTTCTTCTTTTTCTTCTTCTTTTTCTCCCCCCGCCAGCTCTTAGTTCAAACAAGAGAGAATTTTTTTTCGTAGCTTCAGACCAACACCTGACTGCTGGCCATTTTACAAGCGAAATCTTCAGAGTAGATTTCTCCTTTTGTTTTTAATGATTACTAATGCCTTACTAACACTCATATAAAATTTCCTCTTTGTGTGGGAGAGCTACGTATTTAGGGAGGTGCTATTTTAAAACCCTTTTTGTCCTCACATTGCTGGTGTAAAGTTGAGTGGGGTATAGTCCAGGAGAACAGGGAGGCTTTTGCCCAGACTGTGAAAGTAAGAGTCGAAAACAGTAGTATGCGGTTAAGGGGGGTGTTTTTTCTTTTATTGGGGGGGGGGGGGGGGCACAGCCGTGCGGTCTGGGCGGCCCAGCGATGGAGGCATCCCACGTACCAGAGCCTAAGACAGGGCCACAGCCTGCAGTCCTGAGGCCTCCACAGCTCCAGTATGGAAGCAATTACTGGCACCAAGAGCCCATAGACACCCACCAGGAGGACCAAGGCTCTGCGAAGAATGTACCTCGTTCGCTGAAAGGGGCTAAATTACTTTCGTATGAGCGCAAAAAGGGCAAGGTTAACCTCTCTGTTCCTCTGTGTGTGTGTGTGTGTGTGCGCGCACGCGTGTGTGTGTGTGTATGTGAGTGTGTGTGTTTTTATTGAGAACAAATACCCGAGCCATATTTTAATTCAGATCACACATAGCAAATTTAAGCAAACAAGCCACAAAAATACCACGCCTAATTAGGCTAATGCTACTCCCCGCGTGCGTGATACGGAGGGCCGGGGAGGGGGAGAGCAGGCGATGGCCAGCACCCCCCCGCACCCCCCCCCACCCCACCCACCTCCCCCCCTCCAGGCACGACCCCCGTACTCTCCCTGCATGAGAAGAGAGGCAATTAAAATGCCGTTGCGTCAGGCTTTCGAAAAACGTCACGCCGCTGGGGCACAGCCGCGGCTCTCCGGTGCGCGGCTTTGGACTCGGATTTTTTTTTTTTTTTGGGAGGGGTGGGGGGGGGGGGGGGGGGTGGGGTGGCTGAGGTTGGGAATGGGAGTTGGAGCTCAGCCTCACAGATGGTGTTGAAGCCCCGCTGCTATGCCCTGGTCCACAGAGGTGCATGTGGACCTAGGAAAAACAGGTTGCTTTGGTTATCAAACAGAGAGAGAGAGAGAGTGAGAGAGAAAGAAAAAACAGAGAGAGAGGGAGACAGAGAGAGAGAGAGACAAAGAGAGAAATAAAAAGGTAGTCAGTCATAACTTTTAAAAAACGAGAGGGCCTCGCGAGCGGTAGGTTTAATCCAGATCACAGTCCAGAGGTGTCCACGTCTTCATCACGCTACGGTTTCTACGTTACGATTTTTCAGTATTTCC
>NC_044505.1:9287506-9290006 GCF_902362185.1 Chanos chanos
TGCTCCCTCTGTCTCTCTGTCCATGTCTATCTCTCTCTCTCTCTCTCTCTCTCTTACATAAAATGTAATAAAATATACAGTCCAATGTACAGTTGTTGTCACTTAATGGCTGATGAGAACAGTGCAACGAATTACCACATAATAACGATAGATATGAAAGGAGTGGAATCCGCACAGAGAGAATGATGGCGGCGAAAATCTGTGAGAATCAGAATGTGAATTTGAACAGTGAAATCGGAGTCACCTTTAAAATAACGTTAGTGAAGCGAGGTCTGAAGACACCTCAGAAAAGCATTTGTCCGTCTCCCTCCACTTCAACAATTCAGTGAGTTTCGGGTGTTTTAAGAGTTTAGATTGTGGAGTTTGGAGGTCTCCCCAGCACCTCCTCTTTCTCCGATAAACGCTCTCTCGTCGGGAGTGGAGGGCTGGGGAGCGGAGGGGGAGAAGTCTTGGATGAGTGTGAGGTAAATGGCCATTAATGCCTGTATTTGTAGGGGAGAAAGACGGCTCTTTAATCTGGCGAAACTCTTTGAGAGTCTCGGCGCGGTGGCGTTCCGGATCAGCGATTCCCGGTTCTCTCGGTTCTGCGGAAGGTTCCTTGGGGGGGTTCTGTCAGGCATGGGCGTCGGGCTGAGGGCAGTGAGGTCGTCGTGTTGGCCCAGTGAGGCCATCTGGAACTTGGAGAGAGAGAGAGAGAGAGAGAGAGAGAGAGAGAGAGAGAGGAGACAGACGAAACCTGTCTGATCGAGACGCAGACGATACGGTGCCCACGGGCTGCCGCAGGAGGATGGGAGCTCTCTCTCTGTCTCTCTCTCTCTCTCTCTCTCTCTCTCTCTCTCGTTCCTCTTCATCTCCTCTTTCTTTTTTCTCTCTTCCTCTCTTCATGCTGTCTGTTTCTGAGGGAGTGGGTTGTGTTAATGGAAGGGCCTGCTAATTGTGGGGCAGGCAAGCACTGAGGTTGTGTCTATTGAGAGCTGCCTGGACTTCTGTTAATTCAGCCACTGGAAAACTGCCTGTGTCAAGACTAGCATAACGGGAGAGAGAGAGAGAGAGAGAGAGAGGAGAGAGAGAGAGAAGAAAGAAAGAAAGAAAGAAAGAAAGAAAGAAAGAAAAGAGGAAAAAAGCACAGAGGTAAAGGGGTGAAGCTGCTCTATCCAAGGCTGGCATCTTCTTAGACTAATGCACTCTTTCATTTTCTGGTTCTCTCTCTCTCTCTCTCTCTCTCTCTCTCTCTTTTCTTTGAGACCAGTGCAGAGCAGGATGCGGCGAGCGATGGTGATATTACTGTATGTTTTAACAGGCAGCACCTTGTCTCACACACCTCATTCTCATATCATATCAACAATTCAATTAGAGGAGAGCGAGAGAGAGAGAAACCGTGCCCTACTGCTCCTCAATGTATTATTGAGTGTTTTGTTTTGCCTGGTCGAAAAATGCATCCTTTTTATTTTCCCGTTTCTGAGCATGGCTCTGTGTTTGTGGATGTCTCTCTGTGTGTGTGTGTGTGTGTGTGTGTGTGAGAGAGAGAGAGTGTGCGCGTGGATGTGTGTCTGAGAGATAGATAGATAGATAGATAGAGAGAGAGAGAGAGAGAGAGAGAGAGAGAGAGAGAGAGAGAGACTGCTCGATTTTCTGTATCGATGGAAGGGACAATAAGATCACGTGTTGGGCTCTTGAGTGAAGAGGACCCTTCCGTGGCCTCTCTCTCTCTCTCTCTCTCTCTCTCTCTCTCTCTGTCTTTGCCTTCCTCTCTCATTCTATCACAAGTGGAAGGTTGTTCCTGTGTGTCATATGATATCTTGTGGCCCTGTGCATCTCTTAGCCAAACAGAACAGTGACAGCTCTATCTTCTTGCCATCTGATCGACACGCCGCCTACTGTCACATGAAGCCTCTGTGTGTGTGTGTGTGTGTGTGTGTGTGTGTGTGTGTGTGTGTGGGTTGACGGGTGGGACATTGAATCAGGTCATGCCCCCCCCCCCACCCCGTCCCCATGCCCCCCCACCACCACCCCCACCAGACATGTGCTCTTCCTTATGCTTTCCACAGACTGAGGCCTGAGTTCCCTTCAGTCTGCCTGACAAACCCGCCACCTCTGCTATCGCTAAAAGCCCACAAACCAACTTTATTACCGCCTTGTTTTTTTTGGTTTTTTTTGGGTTTTTTTGACTCAACTGAAAACAAAGCCTCGTCTGAGATCTGCATTTGGCTTTGCAGTGTGAGGAACGGTTTGTTTTTGTGACCGAAACGTGGTTATGACTGAAACGTGGTTATGACCGAAATGTGGTGATGACTCAAACGAGGCCACCAGAATGATCTAGAATGAGCTGCTCTGTGTGTGACATTACAAAAAAAAAACCCAACAGGGTGACCTGCCTCTAAACTCAAACCGAATCAAAGCAGAGTTCATTTTTCTCAGAAACTAAAACACCAACACAAGCCTTCTGCTCGCGCTCTCTCTCTCTCTCTCTCTCTCTCTCTCTCTCTCTCTCTCTCTCTCT